>NC_058099.1:44617173-44919347 GCF_020171115.1 Neogale vison
CCTGCTTCCTCCTCTCTCTCTGCCTGCCTCTCTGCCTACTTGTGATCTCTGTCAAATAAACAAATGAAATATTTTTTAAAAAATGTTGTAGGTTGAACTGTCTATAGTGATTTCATAGACACTGATTATCAGAATAGCTTTTAGTAGAAAAGTGTTGAGCCACAGTATATGGATTAAGAGATCATAGATAAAACAGTAGCATTGACAAAGAAATCCTGTCTACTTGCACATTGAGAATCCTTAGTCATCCAGTAAGAAGAAGAGAGAAAACAAAGAGGGAGAATAAGAAGAGAAAAATAGGCAGATAAATATGTTTACACTTAAAATAAGATCACATTCAGAATAATATTGAGTAAAAACCTTACATTACAAGAGGCCAGGTTTTTTAGAAGCTTGTTGTTGATACAGTTCTTAAGAAGTAGCACATTAATGGACATTTTGAAAAATCTTATTTCATTTTCTATTTGTGCACTGGATACTGTTTGAAATGGACTAAGGGAGATGGCAGAAATATGGAATGGTGAAAATCAGAGGAAAAAAAATAAAGATTTCTTTAATAGCCAAAGCTTGTGCAGTTACTTATTTCACTGTCTTCCTGCCCAGGATTTGTTGACTGGTGCAATCAAGTGAAGGAGCGGTGGTGATGGATGTCAGATGATTATAATTTCTGTGTTGTTGTTCCAGCCATCACAAGTCTGAAATATTTTCAGAATGCTGCAGCTGCAACTGATGCCATTTCTGAGCAATGATCATAACAATTTGCAAATATACATGGATTAGCGTGGTACTAATGTGAGCCTTGGAAACCACTACTCCGTGCAGCTGTTCATTTCCAGGGCCTAAATGTCCAGTCCTCCGGGAACAGTGCCTTTGTAGCGGGATGAGGCTACCCAATGGCCTCCAGAGGGGCAGAAGTAGAAATTAAAAGTCAAACGCATACCTGGAAAGGATATTTTCTCTCTCTATGCACTGAAAGTCAAGAAATTAAAAATTGAAGTTCGAATCTGTGAACCAACTTCCTCTATAAAGAAAGTTCATGAAACTCTGGATTGAGGTGTGGCTGGTTGGATTAAACTAAAGGTAATGATCGACTTTGGAAAAAATCATTTTTAAGTTGAAAAACTGGTTTCCCATAAAATTTAATTTTTACTTGAGAATGGAACTTCACTCACATAGTCTTTTAAGATATATTTTTCCCCCGGATAAAATGCACAGTGGGAAAGCAAAAGAAAGCACAAATAGGGTCATTCCATTTTTTTTCTTATATTTTATGTAAATTCTTCCTCTCCTAAAAAATGATATATATCTTTAGGAAGAACAAAATGATATACATTGAATTTTCTTTAATTTACTTTTTTGGAATAGGTCTATTTCTAATGATTTAAAATTAGCTTGCTCAGCATAAAAGATGTTTCTTTCACTATACAAACTGGATTTCAAAGCACACCAACTGTTAAGATTGTCAAAAGATTTTTCATTGTTGTTTAATATTTTTGTTGTGATATTCTAAATGTTACCTAAAAAGAAGGCATACATGGAAACAGAAGCACATTTACTTACTCTAATATCTAGTTAGTCTAAAGAGTTGAAAAGTGTTTGACAAATTACAGTATCCTTTTCCTCTTGATATTCACCAACACTAAAATAAGGTGAGAAGTAATGTTTCTGGGTTAGAAATCTAGATACAGACTCAGTTGCCCCAGTTTATAGTGTTCACAAGAATTAATGAGGGTCCTTTGGAAAATTATCTTACTCTATGATTCTCAGATCTAGAACAGGCCAGAGGGGTCTATTTCTACAATTTTCTAGGTAATCCACGGTCTTTCACCAAAGAACCACAGAATAAAAAATGCTGCCCTAGTACAAGATTCAAAGAAGAATTAAACAATGTCTGCTGCCTGCTATATGTGTGAGGCAATGCCCGAGGCTGTTAGAGATCAAAGAGAACCTAAAGTCCTGGTCATTAACCTGAAAAAGCCAATGATACAGTTTGGGAAAAATTAAAAGTCCACACAGAAAAGTAACAATGTAAGAAGGGTGATCAACCAAATGAACATTAATTACTGAGGGACATTGGGTTAAAGGAGATTAGTAAAGGTCAGAATGTCAAATAACATGTCACAAAAATGATAGCATATAAGGCTTGGTTAGTTGGTTCTTTAGATATATATTTTTAAGGTTTTATTTATTCATTTGAGAGAGAGACAAAGAGAAACAGAGGGAGAGGGAGAAGCAGGCTCCCCACTGAGCCAACCAGTAGCCCAATGTGGGACTTGATCCCAGGACCTGGAGACCATGACCTGAGCCAAAGGCAGACACCCAACCATCTGAGCCACCTGGTGCCCCAAGACTTAGTTCATTCTTTAAAAATGAGAGCAAATTTGAATACTCAGAATTGAGTAGAGTCTCTTTGGTCATACTGTAGAATAGCAAAGAATGGAGATAGTATGAGATCAGAATGCTACTTAGATGTCAAAGAGAGCTGAGAAAGTATATTGAATAAGTAAGGTAATACCAAGTTATGAAGAAAATTGGAAACCAGCCTGAGTAGCAGATTCTACACTGATTCCTGTAAAACTTTGTCTCTTGCATTGTCTGAATATGCAAACCATTTCATGGGATGCACGAATCAACTGATAAAAGTTACATAATCATGAATAAAAGACCGTTTTATAATATTAAAAATGAGAATATGTAAGACATGATTGTTGCTTATTTAATAATCTATTCTAAACTTAATATACTATGTACAGCAGAATATCTTAATTTTAAATATAGAATTAGAAAAGGCTACAAGTTTTCTAATTCATTTACCTCATTTTCTAGTACAAAATTTGAACAGTACCTGTCATAATATCTAGTTTCATTTTTTCCTATTACATCATGATGCAATGTGTTGAAAAAAGACTAATATTATATTAATATCTCTAGGGTGCTGAGTTATGCTTGCTTTATTTTAGAACATGTAATTAAAACTTTAAAAATCCAAATTTATCTATAAAATATTTCTGTAAATATAAAGTACATAATAATGAGGTTTCTCCTCTCTTCATTGATTTTGACATGCAGATTATGCTGTTTATTGCTTAATTAGTGGTATATGCTTTTCATTTGTACTTTTTATAAAATCAGTGGTTGGCTATAAATACAAGATAAAAATAGAGATGATCAAGAACATAAATGGAGGAATTAACCTAGAAAAATAAAATAGGATCACTGTTTCTGCAGTAAGAAAGAATAAGCAGAGAACAGGTATGAAATTTGAGAATGAGAGGCAGAAATGAGGAAGTAGTTATTGAAGGTCTCTCTGTCTAGCAGAAAATATTGTCCCATCTGCAAGAAAGCTGCAGGGTTAAAATCTGAGGATTGTTACTGTTGTTCCATTATGATCATCAAGAGAACTAGGAGATGGACTTGATTTAAAGTTTTGAATTCACTTCTACATCCGTGTCAGATACTGTGTCGAAGAGCCCCAGGTAGGAATTCAAAGGTGAATAGACCATGGGTCTCTTCATCACTAGGCTTGACTCCAGGGGTAAAAAGTTGAGAGAAACCTGGGTTTATCAAAGAACCAATTATATATTTATGCTTTTCTTCTTTATGTGTTCAGTTTTCTACCAAAAATAGGGATTAAAAAGGGCATGACAATTTACCTAGATTGGAAGTGGACAGTCGGGAGGGTGGGTGGTAAAAATGCAAGGGAATGGAGAGTGAAAAAGGTCAGTGTGTGGGTTAAGCAATAATAATATGGAATTATAAAGGGAGAGTCACTTAATCTCTACATCAGCTTCCTTATTTGTCAAATGAGGATAAATGAATTTTATAAAGTTACTGTATCTATAAAATGAAACTATACATATAAGAGCACTTTGAAAGAAAATAATTTTTATATACATCATTTTAGAAAAGTCTGGGATACAATTTCCTGTTTTTTCCTAAATTGACACCTTCTAAGGTACAAAATAATAGATTAATAAAAGGAATAATGGCACTCTGTTGGATGGAAATGTATATTTACTCACAAATAGCTTTTGATGTCCTATGACTGAAAGTGGTTAACAGGCAATCAAGTTTATTGACCTGTGGAGAAAAATGGATAGTCTTGAGCTCTCTATAAAGGGTACAGTAAATCTAGTAGCTGTGTAATTAACTCATAATTATGTAAGCAATAAAGACATAATTATAAGATTATTAATATGTTAAAATTATAAGGAATTTTCTGGCATTTAATTAACATTTACCAAGGCAGGCTAGAGCAAATTAAATATCAATTAATAAAAATAGTGACATTTATATAGATACTCTATTAGTTGTCACAATTATTAACTTGTTATCGCTGGCTTTAAAAATTCCGATTAAGTGCCTAAATATTCCTTATAATTTTTATGTGTTAAAAACCTAATTATATTAGTGTCCTATAATTTAAAATTGATTACACAGCATCTTTCATAATAAATCTCAATACTCTCTTAACTGTCAATTGGTGCATAATTGACATGTACTATTTTATAAAGCCAAATAAACCCTTCCACAGAAACTAAGCAGTCTTAAAAATTCTCTCTTCATTTAAAGTATCCAATCCTATAAAGTATCCAATCCTATAAACCTCAAATTAAGAAAAAAAATGAATTAAACCTAGAATGTGGCTCTATGTCTTTGGCTCAGATCCAAGACTCAGAATATGTGCTTTCAGAAATAGAGCTAACTTAATGATTCATAGACCTGAGGCACATAATATATGTTAATAAAATTAAAAAAAAAAAAGAAATATAGCTAACTGCCTAAACTATACTTCTGTAAATTTAGTTTATCTCTTTTAATCTTAATCTTATTGACAATCTTGGGAAGCTTACAGGTATAACATTTATAATCCAATCCACCACTGACTCCTATGACCAACAGATAAGCCAACTTTGCACAATTAAGGTAAAAGAGATCTTAACTTTAGTGTAAAATACTCATCACAGCCATATTAATCCTAAATTCCCACAATTCAATTCTTTTACCCATAACCTCCCCATTGCCAAGATGAAATAAGAACTTTGAGACAGATAAGCCAATATCTTTGTAAAATATAAATGAATGCCTTAAAAAGAACTGAAGGAAGTAAATCAGGTAAGCCAACAAAAGTAATAGGTAAAATATCTTTTTGTTTCATGACACCCATCACATAATGATAGAAATGACTACTGTGGCTTTTACTTAGAATTAAGCTCAACTTTATCAATGCGTAGTCTGCAAATCATGAACAGTAAGAACTTACTTGAAAAAGATTCTATGATCTTACATACTTGGAAGTTTTTTCTTAAAGGGTCATGGTATGCACTAGCAAATACAAGTGTAAGAGAAATCCTGCATTCAAGAAATCTATTTCTATTTGTCAAACAGCATTTAAGCATAGATCTTTTATTTCATATCATGCTTATTAATCTATCAACAAATTAAAACAGAAAGGCTCTGTTAGAAGAAAGAATTATTTAAAAAATAAAAATAATTAATGCAGTGTTTCCTAGACTATCTTAATCCTGAGAGTTTTTGTTAGAGAATTTGATGTGTGTGAAATTAAGTGATAAAGATTTTATGGCTCTTACTGGTTAATTTATTAAGTTAAGGGAAAATGTGTTCCTTTGAGCTAAATATGTGTTATAAGTGTTATTTAAGAAATAATAAAAAAGAATGTTTTCATTCTGAATTCCTTGTTTCACCATCACATAACTTGGCTTAAAAAAAAAAAAAAAGTAGGCTTAAATGTTTAACTGTCACTATGTCCTCAGATATTACAGACATTTGGACAGATTGATACCACATTAGGAGAAAATGTAAACTTTTCAACTAGAAAAAAATGTAAAAGATTAAACTATTTTATACAGATTTTATTTGAAAGAGTACATGCCATGCTTGAGCATGGGGAGAGAGGGAGAAGCAGAGCAGGAAGCCCTGTGTGGGGTTTGATCCCAGGACCCTGAGATCATAACCTGAACCAAAGAGACACTTAACTAACTGAACAATTCAGGCACCCCCCAAATTAAGCTATTTTTTTTTAAAGATTTTATTTATTTATTTGACAGAGGAGATCACAGGCAGGCAGAGAGGCAGGCAGAGAGAGAGGAGGAAGCAGGCTCCCTGCTGAGCAGAGAGCCCGATGCGGGACTCGATCCCAGGACCCTGAGATCATGACCTGAGCCGAAGGCAGAGGCTTTAACCCACTGAGCCACCCAGGCGCCCCAAATTAAGCTATTTTAAATAAATAATAAGCAGGTTAAGTTGTGATATATTCGATGTCTAAGAAATACATTAAAACTTTTTAAAAGGTCCACATAATAATAATCAAATGATAATGAAGCAGAGCATATTATCTCTATATCTGAGATGTCCTCTCTGGGAAATATGTCTTTGACTCCAATTTTAAATATAATTATCTTAATTATCATAACTGCCACCTAGATTTTGTGGTTTGAATTCAAACTGAACTGTCTTCCTTGCTAATACCCCTTCAACTGATCTTAGAAATAAGCTTTTCAAAACTAAAATTGGCATAATTTCCATATCATGACACAATGTGTCATTTTCACAGCACCTGTCAATCTTCCTGTAAGAATCAGATGGCCCACTTCACCTGAAACATCTCTTAATAAGTCACGCCTATTTTGTAGCTTTCTTTAATTTTAAGCTTTTCATGATGAAATTATTATATAATGTGCCGAAATAAAGTACACAAAATGGTATTTACTCTCACTTTACTCTAAAGTCCTCCTTGTATTACGCCCACCAGGTCAAGAAATAACACCTGGCCAGCGTTGCAGGTGGTCCCTGCATGACGCTTTGCAATTAAAATTCCTTTCTTTCCCACTGGATACGACTATTCTGATGGCAATGATAAATGTTCTCTTCCTTTTTGGGATAGTGTCACCAAATGAGTATGCATTTTCACACATTACATGCTGTGCTGCCCATTTTAAAACTTTATCTATAAAATCATATATACTCTTTTATCTCTAGCTTTATTTCCTCAAGTTATGCCTCAGATTTTATCCATTTTGCTGTATGTTGTGAGGTTTGTTCAATGCCCTTTATTTGTTCCACAGTGTATTGATAGGTTCTACTGTTGCGGATGTTATATTTTTTTAGTGTTCGGTTATTATAAATACTGCTTCTAGGAACATCCCTATACATATACATGTGCATGCATTTCTGGAGTAAAGGGGAATTACTTTCTGGCAATTGGTTCAGTAACTATTCATTCCATGTTAGTAGATGTTGCAGCACAATTTTGCAAAGTGATTTTTATCAATTTATACTCCCAACTGAAGTTCATGGAAATTTCCATTGATCTACACCCTCATTAGACTTTATATCATGTGTCATTTTTATTTTGACCATTCTTTTGGCTGTGTGGTTGTCTTTAATTTTCATTTCTGATGAATAAGCAAATTAACACCTCTTCACATGTATATTGACCATTGGAAAATCCTTATTTAAAGAGCCCCTTCAAGACTTTTACACATTTTTTATAGGCCTGTTTCTGAGAACTTGTGGGGGCCTTAATATTACCTGGGTACAGGTCTTTCCTAGATATATGTATTGTATACATAGTCTCATGTTGTTTGGTTTGATTTTCACCTTCCTAATGGTATAGTTTAGTCTCAATGGAATTTAATTTATCAAATATTCTTTTACATTTTACTCTGCTAAAAACTTTGCCTGCTCCAAGGTAATATATTTTCATATAAAAGCTTTATTGTTTGGGGCACCTGGGTGGCTCAGTGGGTTAAGCCTCTGCCTTCAGCTCAGGTTGTGGTCTCAGGGTCCTGGAATCAAGCCCCGCTCTCTGCTCAGCGGGGAGCCTACTTCCCCCTTTCTCTCTGCCTGCCTCTCTGCCTATTTGTGATCTCTCTCTGTGTCAAATAAATAAAATAAATAAAACCTTTAAAAAAAAAAGCTTTATTGTTTTACTTTTCTCCTTTAGGTCTATGATGTATCTGTAATTGACTTTTGCATGTGATACTTATCAAAGGTTATCATTCCCTTTTTTAAAAAAAAGTGTATATCTAATAGAACTAAAACCATTTAAGACATAACTTTCTCCTTTTCTTGCTATAGTCATTTATCAAAAGACCAATGATATATATTCTATTTTTTATTGTCTGTTCTTATACTAAATACCATGATTCTAAAATACTACATGTTTATAATGGATTTTGATATCTAAATCTCTAATTTCTCCAGCTTCGTGTTTCTTTTTCTAGTTTTCCTTGACTGTTAAGGTCTTTTAATTACCATGGACACTTTAAAAAAACAAAACAAAACTGTGCACTTATACAGAAGTACAAACTTTTATAGGATTCTGAACACGATTTCATTAAATTTATAGGACAGTTATAAAATACAAAGTTTTTTAACAAATGTTCAAGTATTTGAACATTTTCTAATCTAAGAAAATTTATCCATATTATTTAGAAAATATTAATTGTGTTTTGTGTCTGTAAGGGTAGAGATTTTGCACACATTTCACTAAATTTATTCACAGGCATTTAATGTTTTCTGATTCTGTTATGAATGACATCATTTAAAAACTGCTTTTCTGTTTGCGTTGTAGAAAACCAAAAAACTGAGCTTTACCATTTGTATTCCATAGTGGATTTGCATATGCATCTGTTGGGTGTCATTGTAACAGCTATGGACTAATTTTTATTATAATTGTATTTTATTGGTTTTAAGACCACTGGTATAAATTTGATATACATAGCCATGGAAGTTCAGGTTTAGCGTAAGTTATTTCAGGAAAAATACTTCACCCCATTGAGATCTCAGATCCATGTACAGACACATGTTAATGTGTTATACCTGTATTACTGGTATACCTTTTTTCTTTCTGGTCAAAAGTACTACTCAAAGAGTTTCACCTTAGATATTTTCATTTTATTAATTTGTCGTTTTCTATCTCCTTAAGTCCAAACCTCATCTCCAAACCTCAGCTGGAGATGAGTAGGACAAATCTTAATTTACCAGGAATGAAAGTACTTCTGAAACAAGAGGTTACCTATTCTTTCTCGTGTGTTCAGTGCAGAAAATGCAGGAGGATTTGTACTAAGTAAGTGAGATTGGAATTTTCCAAATTTAAATAGATAATTCAGAAGCTGCTAGATTAAGATGGGTATGGTTTGGGATAATGTAATTTGAACTTTTCATTATATCTTTGTATTTACATTTGAATGAGTGTGGCAAATATTTAGTAGCTGGCAATGCTTCAAGACAAATAATGAACTGCTTTTTACTTAGATGTTCCAAAATAAATAATGAAGAATTGACCTATTCTCCAACTGCTAACTTACTTGACACTTTTGTAGGGAGATTTTTCACTTCAGCATTGAAATCAGGAGAAGGTTTAAGCGCTCAGTTTTCCAGGGACTTCTGTGCATACAAAGTAAACCAATACAGGTGCAGTTAAAATTAAGTGTTGAATTAGCTATCAGTAAGGTTGCTAACGGAGGCATCACATCTTAGAGCAGTGACACTGCTGATAATTTGGGAAGTAATTTTTCTAGAGTAATCAGAGGCTGAGGATGCAATCAATAATAAACTAGACTTGTATTTCTTTCTGGATTATTCTAATATTTAAAAATTAATATTTATACATTAATCAGTCAGCTAAGGTATTCACAATTCTGAACTATTTTTGATTAAAATATGAATTTGAGTAATGCATTATGATTTTTATAGGCCAGTTAAAGTTTGAATTTAAGATAATTAAATGCATAATGATTTCTAAAAAAAAATTCTGACTCAATTTACAAAAATGGAAGTATAAAAATTCCTATGTTTCCAGCAATCAGAGAAGTTGATATGTGAGGAGTAGAAGTGGTAGCTATTCAATGGCTGTGCCCATTAAAAATTTTACATTGTCGTGAATATTAGTCAAGGTAACAACAGAGGTGGCTTACTGACATACAATAATTTATTATAGATATATAACAGATGAATATTTATGTTTTATTTTATGATGAAAGCTATTTTATATTATATCAGTCATTCATTAAGATTTGGATATGATTAACAAAACCAAAAGACAACTGACAGAATGGGAGAAGATATTTGCAAACGACATATCAGATAAAGGACTAGTGTCCAAAATCTATAAAGAACTTAGCAAACTCAACACCCAAAGAACAAATAATCCAATCAAGAAATGGGCAGAGGACATGAACAGACGTTTCTGCAAAGAAGACATCCAGATGGCCAACAGACACATGAAAAAGTGCTCCATATCACTCGGCATCAGGGAAATACAAATCAAAACCACAATGAGATATCACCTCACACCAGTCAGAATGGCTAAAATTAACAAGTCAGGAAATGACAGATGCTGGCGAGGATGCGGAGAAAGGGGAACCCTCCTACACTGTTGGTGGGAATGCAGGCTGGTGCAACCACTCTGGAAAACAGCATGGAGGTTCCTCAAAATGTTGAAAATAGAACTGCCCTATGACCCAGCAATTGCACTACTGGGAATTTACCCTAAAGATACAAACGTAGTAATCCAAAGGGGCACGTGCACCCGAATGTTTATAGCAGCAATGTCCACAATAGCCAAACTATGGAAAGAACCTAGATGTCCATCAACAGATGAATGGATCAAGAAGATGTGGTATATATACACAATGGAATACTATGCAGCCATCAAAAGAAATGAAATCTTGCCATTTGCGACAACATGGATGGAACTAGAGCGTATCATGCTTAGTGAAATAAGTCAAGCGGAGAAAGACAACTATCATATGATCTCCCTGATATGAGGAAGTGGTGATGCAACATGGGGGCTTAAGTGGGTAGGAGAAGAATCCATGAAACAAGATGGGATAGGGAGGGAGACAAACCATAAGTGACTCTTTTTTTTTTTTTAATTTTATTTATTTATTTGACAGAGATCACAAGTAGGCAGAGAGGCAGGCAGAGAGAGAGGAGGAAGCAGGCTCCCCGCGGAGCAGAGAGCCCGATGTGGGGCTCGATCCCAGCACTCCGGGATCATGACCTGAGCCGAAGGCAGAGGCTTTAACCCACTGAGCCACCCAGGCGCCCCCATAAGTGACTCTTAATCTCACGAAACAAACTGTGGGTTGCTGGGGGGAGGGGGGTTGGGAGAAGGGGGGTAGGGTTATGGACATTGGGGAGGGTATATGCTTTTGGGTAAATTGGAAGGGGAGGTGAACCATGAGAGACTATGGACTCTGAAATACAATCTGAGGCATTTGAAGTGGCGGGGGGGTGGGAGGTTGGGGTACCAGGTGGTGGGTATTATAGAGGGCACAGCTTGCATGGAGCACTGGGTGTGGTGAAAAAATAATGAATACTGTTTTTCTGAAAATAAATAAATTGGAAAAAAAAAAGATTTGGATATGACAGGTAAGCAGTAGAAAGTCATTGCTTTTTAGGAACCTAGAAATCCCACACATCTACCTGTTATTCTAGTCACATTGCTGGTATATCAAAATCCTGTGACCTGTGTTAGGTAAACACAACTTCTTTGTTACATAACCCAAATTCAAAACAAAGAGAAACACACTGACATTTTTGAATGGTTTTATAACCACCTGACTTGGAGATGATATAAAAATCAATTTGTGTTTATAGAGCAATCAGTGTGCAAGCCACTCTCTTAAATATTACTGCATTCTATTGAAGACCTGGCGCAGGGTCTCGTATTTTGAGGAGATGCACATTTCGCCACAGAAGTTGATTCTCAAAGAAATTACCAACAAGGAAATATTAATTATTTTAGAAATTTTACCTGAACTTGTTACTTTATGTACCATGTTTATAATCCAAAACATGGCTAAAATAAGTTAGTTTCTAATATTTGTATGCAGTGTTATTTATTTATTTATTTTGGAGGGGGACAGGGCGCCCAAGTCCTTTTATTTTCTTGAAGAGCTTTCTTTTTTTTTTTTTTAATTATTTTTTTAAAGATTTTATTTATTTATTTGACAGACAGAAGTCACAAGTAGGCGGCGAGGCAGGCAGAGAGAGAGAGGAGGAAGCAGGCTCCCCGCTGAGCAGAGAGCCCGATGCGGGGCTCGATCCCAGAACCCTGGGATCATGACCTGAGCCGAAGGCAGAGGCTTTAACCCACTGAGCCACCCAGGTGCCCCTTGAAGAGCTTTCTTGATAAAGGTTATGTCAAGGTGTCCTAGCCTTATCTTGTATGTTTTCGTCCATAATGGAAAGCAGTCATTTTTCCCAAAACTCTGGTTTCTTCAAATAAGAAATGATAAACCAAGAATGTTATTAGTGCTAGGAAAGCAAATTGCTGCCATGCTAGTCATTGTTCTAAGATGTTTTTAATGGATAGAACTCAGGATATATACTAAAAACATATACTCGGTAGGAAATATATGTGTGTAGATATACATTTGCTGCATATAAATATTGGAAGGTACATACCTCATGTTTTGTACTGATATTTCTACTCTATATGTGGCATTACAGTATTTTTTACTAATGGTCTTCTACATTACATCTGAATTTCCTTAATTTCACACCAATAGTACTAGTTTTCTAGAAGAATGAGGCTGATAGAATTAAATAATTCATAATTATATGCTTCCAGTGTCTTCTTTACATTTACTAGTTTTAGATTAACATTAGTATTAGACATTAATCCTGTTATCACCAATTATTTTTTACTGAAAATGTTTTAAAATATTGATATAGGCTAGTCCCATCAGCCTCCCCATCTTTTAGTCATTTTACTGCACCTAAATTATCAGATCAAATAGGCATTACATGCTATTTTCTCACCCTTTTAATTCCTATTTAATTTTGATTCTATAAGAGCAATATATTTAATACACATCACCTCTTCCCTATCTCTTTTTGTCTCTAGTCATTTTGTTTTAGTGAAGCTTGTTCTTGAGCAAAATCTTTAGGAAGGTGTCATAGAAACCGTATTCTCTAAGCTTGCACTAGCTGATAACAGTTAGTCTTTTATATGTGAATGTCAACTTTCCTGGATATAAAATTCATGGTCCACATGTTCTTTTCTTGAGTAACTCAAGCATGTTACTTTATATTTTTGCATTAAAATTACTGTTGAAAGGTCTGATGGTAACCTAACTTTATTTCCTTCCAGGTGACATGCTCCATCTTTTACTAGAAGAGGTCTTGTGGATCTTTATTGTCAATATTCTCAGGTGCACAGTATGTCTGTTAATGTAAAGTTTAAATATTTTCTTAAGAAAAGTTTCCTTGAAATGTACATTTCCATAATTTTCTCCAGTGCTTTCCCAAGTTCTTTAGGACCTCTAGTACCTCAATGTTCTTTATCCATCTTCAATACATGTCCTTTCCTTTCTCTTGAATCTTTCATCATTTCTTTTGTTACTTTACATTGAGTTTCTTATATTCTGTATATATTTTCCTTAAGATATTTTTTATTGTGTTCTCATGTGTTTTCATTTTGGTTTATCCTTCAGTTTTAAAGCGATTTCATATTATTTCTAGTTATGTTTTAAAATCTGCCACCTTATTTTTGAGTGTTTGTAGTTCTGTTTATGTTGTCCTTTCTCTTTTTTTTCATATATTTTCTTAATGTCTAACTTGGTTTGATTAAGTACATTGCAATCTGTATCTAATATTTTCCCTTAGTACTTCAATACTTCCGATAGCTATAAGGATGTTATAACGATCCATATTATATTTCCTTAAGTAATTTTCTATAAAATTTAACCTTGATATTTTTCTATTGTACATACTATTTAGATTAGTTTTCTCCAGCAGAGAGAAAAAGAGGCTGGACTCAAAAGAGTTTTTTCTAACTTCCCAGAGCTCCCCCTTCTGTTATGTTAGGGTAGTGTTAAAAATTACCGTAAACTGCTGTTGGGAGATTTTCTCTTTCGTGTTCCCTTGCTCCACTTTTATTTGGACCTTCTTTTGCCTGTTTCTCCCTGGTCTCTGTCTTGTTTAATTATGACACCATCCTCTGAAGTTGTTCCTCAATAGGAAGGGAGCCTTCAGTCCAATGGGAATAGACTGCTTCAGACTTTTTAGACCCTACTGCTAGTCCTTAGAGTTAAATCTTTTTGGAATATAAAATAATCCAACTGTTTTAGGTGGGGCTGAATCAGAACACTTTTCAAATGCTAGAAGTTTATTACCATTCTCTGATTAACTTGGCAGATTAAAAATGGGTCAATATCACAATCTATTTGCAGGAAAGAGGCAGGTTTTGATTTTGGGCTTTTAACTCATATCAAAGGCAAAACATGAAAGCCTGGGTTTTCTTTCACTACACATTTTTTCTTGACTTGTTTTCTTATTTTAGGAAAATTTCACAAAAGCAAGCTAGGAGTGAAGACATGCTCAGAGAAGTTTCTGAGCAAATATCATAATGTTTATGTAGATACCCAAACCCATTCAAGGTTGTCAAAATTAAATCAATTGCTATTGTTGCCTGATACTGGCATAGAAAGAGAAAAGAATGTCCAAAGTTTCCAAAATTATGGGCCAAGAATTCTAAATTCCCAAAAGTAAGAGGTGAATTTAATATACATACAATACTTTAAAAAATATGTTCTTGCATTTGTGACTTTGGAAGAATAATTACCAATTTAGCAACAGATATGTATAACGCATACTAAAAAAATAATTCTTGTAATACTAACACTGTAAACAAACTCATTTTTTTCTTACGTATATAGACTGTCATAATCTCATAGTGAACACACTTGTCATAACTTTATGTCTCAAGTCACTGGTTGAACACACTATGTTTTATCTGAATATTTCATGCCATTTGATGATGTAGTATGTACATATTGCAAAATGCCAAAATATGTATCGAAATGCATATGCTGGAAGCAAAGTCTGAATAATATTATGGAAGTGAGATAATCACCACAGTGCTTTAGGACACATATTCAATTAAGCAACCATTTGTTTAAAAACCAGGGGACCAAAATGTTCATGTTTTATTCAAAATTAATATCTCCTTGAGGAAATTCTAAAATATCATAGAATTTTGGTCTTCTTACTGTCCTTCCCCATGGGTTTGTTAGTCTTAATGATAAAAACTCAGTAGTTGGGATTTTCATTGCTAACCATCAAGAAATCTCCTAGAAAGGGATGCATGTTCTGTTAGCAGGCACTGATTTTATAATAAGTTAAAACGAATAAATCTTATTCACTAAAATGAAAGGTGATCTCTATAAAGGAAAGTAATCCTTTCAGGATTTCAAATAAAATTTGAAGATGTACATATGTATATTTTACTTTCCCTTCCACATAAATACATATGTTTATTTATTTTTGCTCAGACACATAAATAGACAAATGTATTACTAAGTATACATAAAAATTTAATAATTTATAAAAGTGAAATATATATTTATAATAATTATATATTATATATGATAATTATATATTTATTGTTTATATTTTATAGCAGCTTCACTATAAAATATATATATATTTTATATATTATATATATATATAAAATTTACCAATTTAAAGTGTACAATTCAGTGATTCTCAGGATATTCACAGAGTTGTGCAATCATCACTACCATCAATTTAGCATTTTTTTTTAACACTTCAGAAAGAAATCCCATACACATTAGCAGTCACTCTCCATTTCTCCTTAAGCCTTTCCTTCCTCCCCTTCCCAAAACAAAGGCCACTGCTAATGTGCTTTCTGTATCTACAGATAAACTATTCTGGATGTTTTATATAAATGTAATAACACAATAGGTGGTATTTATGACTGACTTCTTATACATAGCATGTTTTCAAGGATTATCCATTTATAGCATCTGTCAATACTTCACTATTTTATTTTATTCATAAATAATATTCCACTTAATAGATATATCACGCTTTGCTTATCCATTGGATCAACTCATGGACAGACCTCAGGTTACTTCCGTTTTTTGGCTACTAAGAATAATGCTGCTAAGAACATTTTTTTTGCCTACATTTTTGTGTGGATATACATTTTCATTTCTCTTGGGTATATTAGTAGAAGTGCTGAGTCAATTAGTGAAACTCTGTTTTATGTTTTGAGGAACTGCTGGGATGTTTTCCAAACTAGTGCATCATTAACAAGCCTACTAGCAATATATGAGGGCTCCAATTTTCCACATTCTAACCAACACTTGTTTTATGTCATTTTGATTCTATTTATCTGTGTAGGTATCAAATATTCTTGGGTTTTGATTTTGAACTTTCCTAATTGCAAATAATATTGAAAATATTTTCATGGGATTAACAGCTATCCATATATCATTTTTGGATAAGATTTATCCAGATGCATTGCCCATTTTTAAATTGTGCTATTTGCCTTTTATTGGGTATGCTCTAGTATTAGAGGGTATTTTTTAGTGTTTTTATAATGAAACTGTGTTGAATTTTGCCCAATGCTATTTCTTTATCTATTGACATGATCATGTGGCTTTTATCGTTTATTTTACCAATAAAGTAAAATATTAACTGATTTTCAGATGTCAAACCAAACTTGCATCCCTGAAATAAATTCCACCTTTTCATGGTGTGCAGTCCTTTTTATGTGCTTAATTCAGTGTTTTCACATTTTGGTCAGGATTTTTCCATCTATATATTGGTCTATAGTTACCTTTATTTGTTTTATGCCTTTATCTATTTTTGGAATCGAAGTAACATAGGCCCCATATAATGAGTTGGCAGTATTACTTTCTCCTGTATTTTTGGAAGAATTTGTGAAAAAATGGTATTTAATGATTTTTAAAATATTTGGTAGAGTTTACCAGTGAAGCATTTGGGCCTGGACCTTCTATTGAGTAGTTTGTTGTTTGTTTTTAAATTAAATGAATTTATTTATTATGAATGTATTAGGATTTTCTATTTTTTCTTGAGTCAGTGTCAGTACTTTGTGGCTTTCTAGGAGTTCATCCATTTCACCAGTGATTTTTTTTTTTAAAGATTTTATTTATTTATTTGACAGAGAGAGATTACAAGTAGGCAGAGAGGCAGGCAGAGAGAGAGAGAGGAGGAAGCAGGCTCCCTGCAGAGCAGAGAGCCCGATGCGGGACTCGATCCCAGGACCCTGAGATCATGACCTGAGCCGAAGGCAGCGGCTTAACCCACTGAGCCACCCAGGCGCCCTCACCAGTGATTTTTGTTTGTTTGTTTTCAGGTTTAACTTCATCTCTTAAGTGTTAATAAGCTATCTTCATTTTTAATCACCACAAAGTATTTTCTCATTTCCTTAGTGATTTCCTCTTTAACCCATTGGCTATTTAGGAGTGTATTTAATTTCCACATATTTATTAATTTCCCAAATTTCTTTCTGGTTTTGAGTTCCAATTTAATTCCATTTTCATTAAAAAAATAGTTTGTGGGATTTCAGTTCTCTTAAATTTACTGAATTTTGTTTTATGGCCTACTACGTTGAGAACATTCCACGTACAGTTGAGAAGAATATATATTCTGCTGTTGTCGGACAGAGTGTTCTATGAATGCTTCTTAGGTCTAGCTGCTTCATAGTGTTGTTCCAATTATCTATTTCTTTGTGGATCTTTTGCCTAATAATTCTGTCTATTACTGAAAGTAGAATATTGAATTCTCCAACTATAGTTGAATGATCTATTTCTTTCTTGAATTTTGTAAGTTTACGTTTCATGTAATTTAGGGCTTTGTTGTTAGATATGCTTATAACTGTGATATCTTCCTGATAGATTCCCTACTCCATGGTGTTAACTTTCTCCAGAACATCACATTGCCTGCTTTATCCATTTACATATCTTGTACTCTCCTATAATGTTTCCTACAGCCCAAACAACAAACTATTTTAAGTGAGCTACAGGGGATAAAACTGGGAGAGTTAGTTGAAAGGACACTAAAGAATAAAAAGGCAGTGAGGCCAAGCTTCCTCTGATCCATATTTCTCGGGCACCCAAATTGCTGTTCAAACAGTATGATTACAGAGTGGAATTAGTAGAGGTAAACCCCCAGAAATGGACGTGAAGACTACTGGACATAGAGCAATGCAGAGTATATAGAGAGAATCAAGGAAAAATCTCAATACTTTTGATAGCATAAAAAGTAATTTAAGGAGTGGTACATATAGATGCAGAGAGGAGAAAGCCACAGCCCACAGTAAACATGGCTAAAAGGGGATCCAAAATGCCTTGAAGATAAAGGAGAGGCTACATACTATATGTATGAAAGCACAGAAGGACGAGAGACACAGTTGTCCAGAAATCTGGGTTAACTGATTTCAGACATAGAAGATCACATCCCAAACAAGTTCATGCAAGTAGAAAACCCTTTAAATGGAAAAAAATTACCTGTCCCTATGTTAAATAACAACAGTATAGACATTGATCCATATGTTAGATGATACTGAGTTCAAGCTGAAATAACTGAACTATTTGCTTCTAGAAGACAGGACTATGAACCACTTAACAGTATACTTATAAAAACTAAACAGCTACTCATCACATACTACAAGATCCTGACTTGCTGTGCCAACCAATCCTGAGCTATTATATCAAAAATGTTGGCCAACCCTCACTAGTACCCTTCCTTGCAAGACACATCTTAAAATAATCCAGTCCCTGTCCGAAAATCATTTTTTCCTCTTACGCCTCCACTTAAGGCACTGTTCAGAATCTTTGAACTTTTTGATCAAAATGTTTCTCTGGCAGTCTCTTGGGAAGGCAAAACATGACAATCTCTCTCATGGATACAAATCTACATAATATGGGACTTGGTTAAAAACTACAGAAGAAATTTGATATATTAAATAATTTGACTTTATGAATTAATGTTACTTAACTTTCATATGCTTTTAACATTGTTGAAATAATTCTTTTGAAAAATTATCATTCACTTATATAATTTAGATATTCTAACCTTTATTCATGAAAAAGTAAGATTTACTCCAACACTACTCTAGTAAGTATAGAGTTTTATTAACAGTACAACTATATAAATTTACAACTAAAATGTGTGATTTGTAATAAAATTTAAGTCATATTTTAAAAACTTTCCTAATGACCACATAGGGAATCTGGTTGAGTTTAATACCCCACACTCAAAATATCTATGCCTACATAATACCCGATGATTAGGATTACAAAAACATATTTATTATACTTTTATAAGTGACAGTTCACAAATGTTGTTGAATACCTTATAGGTATTTAAATTATCATTTCTTGGTTTTATAACATACTTAACTTCTTATTATAACTTTCTTCATAAATACAATGCTATAATAATTATATTCTCCTTTTGTGCCCTGTACTTATTTTACAAAAGAGCATATAAGTATTATGTGAGTTAAAATTCTGATACTGATCAATATAGGACTAGAAAATTTTCAATTTTTTTTTTTAAATAGAAGATTTAAACTAATTAGTTTAGTTACTGATTAGTAACTGATTAGAAGAACAAATCATAACTGATACAAATTTGGACTGAGACATTTTCAACTATGGTTTCAATAATACTAAGTTTATAGAACATTTCAAAATAAACTATTGGCAGATAGTCTTATTCAATTTCTATTAGTGATGGAGCAAAATGTGCTCATGATGTTTCCTATTGTGCATGTTATGATATAAATCTGTGTAATACAAATTTTCTTAGCAAAACATATCCATAGAATCAAAGCAATTGTAATACCACTTCCTTTATCATATATTCTAAATTAAATTGGGGTCTGCATTAAAGGGTTTCTCTACATTAATCTTCCAAATGAGGCAAACGAATTTTAAGTAGAGCATAGAAAAACACAAAAATACTTTTCAAAGGCACACTTCAAAATTAAGCCCAAGGCTCTGAACTTTGGTTTTATTTTCCTATTATTAAAAAAGCACCATTAAACAAATAAAGGCATAAAAGTGATTGCTTATTCTCTTCTGTGATAGCAATAAACTCCAATCCATGTAAAGAAATGATCTGTTGTTAATAATTTGTTCTCATTCTTTTCAAAAGTGAGATCGGTTTCTTTGGATATCAACATTGTCCCTGTTCTCATAAGCTTTTACTAAATAGAGCATATCATAAGTTCTGAGGTTTGATATTCAGTGAATATTATAGCTGCATATATGTGGAAATGCTCTTTCAAGGTTGTTTTATTTCCTATTTGCCACACTTCATACCACAGAGTAGTACCTAAAAGTTAAATGCATTTTCTTGAAATGAGCCACATGATGAAACAGTGCATAAGAAGAAGGCAATAGGGTGCAGCGCAAGTGTGCTGTGAAAATGAGTAAACCAGATGTCAGCAATGCTTGAGCTCAGTTGTGGATGTGTTAATTTTCCCCTAGATCTGCTCAGGAAGCTGGCAGCCTGAATCCCTTGCCTCACAGATCAGGGAAATAGCTCAGAGAAGGCTCAGAGGCAGAAAATGCAATTGACAGGGGAAATTCACTGAAGCCTTTTTTTTTTTTTTTAAAGTGAGATTATTTTTAAGGAGTTTTTTGTTATCGTTGCTTGATTGCTTAAAAGCAGACTTTACCACTTAAAACTTCAAGACGTAAAATGGGATGGGACAAAATAGAAGAGGACTTATTAAACCCTAGGTTACCTGATTGAGCTAAATAACCCTTATTCGTTATTGGTTGGATCAAAAAGAAGAATGAGGCTAAGTGAGTTAGTGAACATTATTCTCTGTGTCTGTGGAAAATCAAATAGTTCAATCCACAAGTTTAGATTCTATAAAGAGTGTTTACTCCTAGTCAAAGTGAAGTATTTCAATGAATATTTAGCATTCATCCTTGCAATAGTTGGTGAAGAATGAAAACAACTATTTCTGAGTCACCACCATCACGTTTCCATAGAATTGACAACTTTTTGTTTTTGGAGGAGCTGGTTTTGCAGTTCATGGAATCAAACTTGAATTTAAAAATGAGTCTTTCTTGAATACAGTTTTCCCACAAATATTTATCTAGACATGTTCCAGAGTCTGCTAGTTGTTCATCAATATCTGTTCTTTCCATTTTCTATAACAGAACTATGACATTTCAGCTGCTCATCTGGCTGCTCAGAATAGTCTATTTTAGAACCTCTCTTGCAGTTAAGTTTGGTTATACAACAAATTAATTGCCAGTGATATACACTAGGAGTGGTTGTGTAAAAATTTTACAAAATATCCTTGGGCGGAGGGGAGGGTAAACTTCTGTTCACTACTTCCCGTGGTTAGAATACAAGCATGGTGGCTGGAGAGCTGGAAGTAAAGTTAAGGATAGACTTGGAAATTTAAGGCTTTGAAATTAAGAAACTTCTTACCCTGACAGTGGGAGCGTCATACCATCTCTGAAACACCTATAAAGTGAGGGACTTTTATGTGAGAGCAAAACAAACTTTTGTTTGTTCATTTGTTTGTTTAAGCCATTGTTACTGTGGATTTTGCAATTGTCAGCCCAACCTTATTCTCTTCTATCCCTATGCTGTACCAGGAACTGTTGAAGAAGGTAGAGGAAACAAAATCCCCTGCTCTCATGGATTTATTCTGAGGTTCACTAATAAAAATGGATTAAAGGGATGGGAAAATCCAAGATGGAAGAGTTTCCCCTTCTATGGAAAGTTCTAGAAAGTAGCAAAGTTCTAGAATAAAGTGACATTTAAGCAGAAAGCTTAAGGCAGTATAGAAGTGAATCATGCAGAACCTGGGGAATGAAACATTTAAAATCCTGATGTAGGAGCTTATTTTCCTTGGAAGGTCCATTGGTCAGTAAACAGGCTGGTGTGCCAATAGCACACAGAGTAGTGGACAGAAGCAGTAGAGAATAGAAGATGTCACAGGCCATTAAGAGACTGTGACTATTATGCTGGTTGGAATAAGAAGCTTTGGAAAAATCTTGTACAAAGAAGTAACACATTCTGGCATATGGACAAAGGTTACCGTGATAACTGTATTATACGACCAAAAGAAGTTACAGCCTTGCCAAATGTTAAAAGGAAATTTAAAAATTCATGATTCTGTGATGCAATATTTTTGCTCAAGAACAGAAAATGTGATTACTTTTACTGAATATAATCCATGACCTGAACATATGAATTGCTACGATCCATGTGCAGAGATTTTGTATTCAGCAGTATGTGTGCTATTTACATTTAATCTTCACAACAATCCTGAGATACTTTGCATCCTCAATTTACATATGAGGACAAGTTTCCCAAGGTTACATAAAAAATAATTAGTAGAGACAGTTTCCAGACTTGGAAAATATGAGTCAAGACCCTCTTGCCTTCTCAGTGGCCCTCTTAACCATTATGCAATGTTGCCTTCCCATTAGAGTCCCTCCGTGAAGTCACTTTTCAATTACTAAGACATATATCATACAACGGACAGAGTACATTAAACGATTCACATGTTAACCATTCTACTTTAATGCGCTCTGTGTCACCAGAAGAGAGATTTTTTTAAGAAAAATTTAATTTCATTTAAACCTGTGGTAAATAAACGGAATAGTACAAAAAGGGTTAAAGAGTCCCAAATTCACTGTAGTTAATAAAAGCTCTTTTGGATTTTGTTTATTTCTAACTAGTGAAGAATTAATTTGTCATGTTCCAGGGGGTGCCAAGCTCCAATTAACACCCCATGTGTGGTTAGCACACTTGTAATGGATTGACTGTGTAGTATGATGGAAACAAGAGGCTCAGGCCTTGATACTTACAATTGCTGCGTCCACAGTTTCTGGGTCTCCTGTTAATACAGGGGTAGATACAAGGACCTAGCTAGTTCATTAGTTGCTCATTGAGAACGGGAACATCACCCCTGGTTGTTCTCTGTTTGGAAGATATCTAAAAAAGTATTTTGATTAGATTACATCTAAGGACGCTGTCCTGGTTATAAGGCAATAAGCAGAACTTTTCTAAAAAAAATATTTCTGAAAATACAAAGAATCTCAAATTCTTAAGTTATATAATTAATGATATTTACATCTACGTAAAATGGCATATGTTAATTTCATCCAACTGTTGGTCAATTTACTAAACAAACAATCAAATTACAATCTGTTCTTTGTCATGAGACAATCGAAAAAAAAACTTTTAAACATTTTATTTATTTGACAGAGAGAGAGAGAGAGCATGCATAAGCAGGTGGACAACAGAGGGGGAGGGAGAAGCAGGCTCTCCACTGAGCAGGGAGCCCGATGTGGGGCTCAATGCCAGGACCCCAGGATCATGACCTGAGCTGAAGGCAGTTGCTTAACTGACTGAACCACCCAGGTGCCCCGAGGCAGTCAAATTTTTTAAAACCACATTCTGGCATTTTTTCACCCTATTCTGATACCAGGATATAGTCAGGTGCTATTCAAATAAACATTTTGATTGAGCTCTAGTTTGGATTATTTTAATAATTTTGACTTCAGTTGTTGAAAGATAGGACAGAATTTTAATTTTCAATTAGTGCCATATTAATATAATTAAAGCCAAGCTTCTTTTCCAACTGCAAGAGTATCTCAGTAATTGTTAATGTCCCCTATTCTTTGTACGGCAATGCTAGTAAACTGGAGTGAATTTAAAATGATGGGGAAATAACTGTAAATGTAGCAAAGTGAGATATTAATAAAGTAAAATGGAGAGAAGGAACTGGAGAGTGCAGTGATGTAAGTGGAGTATTAATAAAAACAATTATGCCCAGTGCAATAATTACCAGTCATATCATGACACAATTCCCCTTTAGCGTTAATTGCATTCTAGTCTGCCCACACTCCCCGCAGGACAGTGGGAACAGGAGTGGCAAATTATGCTGCATAAGCACTCAGTTATAAAGGTTTCACTTCACTTCATAAGGTGAAATACATGTAACCCTATTTTACACAAAAATCTGGGATTTTAGTGGATGTGCCAGAAGGCAATTTTCACAAATAAAATGAATTCCCATCTTAAAATACTGCATTCCACTTAATTCATTATATCAATCCACCGGTGCCTTAGATGATCATACCTACTAACCAGGACCTTTTCCTTTTCTGTATCCCATGCTCCTTTCCCTCATCCTTGCCCATTCTGGTCCTGTCTTAAGCGAGGGGCTTAGGGTTATTTCATTTCAACTTGAAACAATATTTTGAATGAATACTTTGACAGGAAGCAATAAGAATACCAAGTTCTTGGTCATCTGCTGGAGTACAAAATTCTATTTTTAGGAGACTGGAAAAGACATTCATCGCTGTAGCTGTCATGGGTCACTGGGAAGAATGTGGGCAGTAAGAGGAAAGATGAAGGAAGCTGACAGGGATACTGAGAATAGCTACGCTTTTTCCTCCAGAAAAAAGACCATTAAATGATACTGCCTCACTTATAATGTTAATGAAACAAGTGGTCTCTTTTGTTGTTTTATTTTCCTGTGTCTTTAAAGAGCAGGACACTCATGAAACTTTCCTGTTTAAAAGCACTCGTTACAGAAAGGAACAGAATACTAACAACAAGACATCCAATAAGATAGTTTATTGAATAATGAAAGAAGGATGATATCAATATGTTTTTTATCTGGTCAAGAAATTTCTCTCGAAGAGTCTTTTGGTGCCTAGAGTTCTAATGGGTTTATGACTACTAATGGCTTTTTAATCTCATCGTCTGTAATGTTAGAGTTTTAAATCTATTTACTTCAATTTCCTGACATGCATCAGAGACAAAGAGGGTATTTACTGGCTTTGTGGGCTTTGTGTTACATTTTTTATTACATTAGAATATGCCCAGACTTTTGCATCAGCAACTCAACTTGGCAGAAGGGAAAACAGAAAAAGACAAGTCACCAAATACTCAGTTTCAGAACTATCATTGTAAATGATATAAATGTTCATGTTAGAATCATAGTGTGGGTGCTTTTGTAAACCTAGAAATTTTTGGCAATGTTGTCAGCTTGTGGGTTTTGAGTGGGTTGTCTGAAGCAAACATGGTTCTCTTCCATTTATTTTACATTAGATTACACGTACATTATCTTCTGCTATTTATCTCATAATCCTTTATGGTTCAAGCTCTTGCGTTGTCTTGACCTGGATTATAGCCTGTATATATAGCTAAGATAGATATTTTATTTCCTCCAAGTGGAGTGATGCAGAAAAGGACCACTTGGGTCATCTTGGACAATTCACTGTGTTTTTCTTGTTTTGACAGTCTTCCGATGCAAAACTAAAAGATTACAGTGTTTTCTTACCTGGTAGAAAGGTACACCATGTATGTCAAAATTACTCTATAAATGTCCACATATTAGGAAAAAGCAAGCCAGGCCTACCCCGAAGAAAAAAAAAAAAGATAAGTTAAGTCAAAGAATCATAAATGCCAGAGGTGCCTGGGTGGTTCAGTGAGTTAAAACCTCTGCCTTCAGCTCAGGTCATGATCCCAGGGTCCTGGAATCGAGCCCCACTTCAGGCTCTCTGCTCAGCAGGGAGCCTGCTTCCTCCTCTCCCTCTCTCTGCCTGCCTCTCTGCCTACTTGTGGTCTCTGTCTATCAAAAGAATAAATAAAATCTTAAAAAAAAAAGAATTATAAATGCCAAATAGCAGTCTATGGCATTAAAAATTCTATTCTTTCAATTCTATTCTCCAGCATTCTCTCGCAAAAAAAGCACTTAGAAATAACTGTTTTAATATGTATCATCTATTTTTAAAACATCTGGGAAAAAAGTCTGCTTTTCACAGACATGAGTACAAGATAAGCTAAAATTAGATTTTAAAAAATTAAATACATATTCAAATATTAACTCACTTATTAAGGTCAGTTATCAGTAACTGATTTTGTCCTTCTTGTCTCTCATCTTTCACTATACTTTGTTTTGCTCTTGCTATGGTGCTTACTAGGTAATTAAAAATTATTGTGGGGGCACCAGGGTGGCTCAGTGGGTTAAGCCTCTGCCTTCGGCTCAGGTCATGATCTCAGGGTCCTGGGATCAGTCCCGCATTAAGCTCTCTGCTCAGCAGGGAGCCTGCTTCCCCCTCTCTCTCTGCTTGCTTCTCTGCCTCCTTGTGCTCTCTCTCTCCCTCTGTCCAATAAAAAACTACAACAACAACAACAACAAAAATTTATTGTGTATTATATCATCAAATCCTATGAGCTACATTTTTTACAAACTTGGAGCTAACCAATAGTGCCAGCCATAGAGTCTCAATTATTATAGTTGAACCAATCATGAATACAAGTCCATTTCAGAGTGATCAAAAGTAAAGTCATGATATTTTTAGTAATCAGATAAGCCAATAAATATATCTGGTAAAGCTTTTTAACACCAGTAACCAAAAACAAGCAATGTTTTTCATTGTCCTCCTCTTAGAAATTTAATCAGAAAAGCTAACCCTTTCGGTGCTCTTGGTAACAGAGTCTTACTTTATTGTACACAGATGGAAAAAATATATATGTTACTTTATTAACACGAATTATATTAAATATCCTCTGAAGACCTAAACTATTAAAGTAAATTATTCAGGTATATTTTCTACGCATGGCTCTTACCACCATTTAGTTTGAGTATGTCATGGGAAGCAATTCCTAAGATGCGATCGCAGCAAGTATATTAGTCAGGATGGGCTGGGATATACTGGAATTGCTCTAAAATTTAAATGTTCACAACCCAATTTTATTTTTCACTCAAAGTCTGATATAGTTTGCTTAATTCCCTGCGTAGTATTCCTCTAAGCAGTGACTTAGCAGCCTACTTGCTGCTCTTGCTGAGTCCATCAATGCCAACACATGGCCACTAGAATCACTCCAGAGAGAGAGAGCTGGAGAGTTATGATGGATGTTTATATTGTCAAAGTCTAGAAGAGGTACACATCACTGCCTTTCAAAATTCACTTGCCAGAACTAGTCCAATGGCCCTGCTCAATTATAACGGGGTTACAAAATGTGGGCGAATACACGGATGTTCATGGGCATTCAATGTTTTTGCCATAGGAGAGAAGAATGAGATTAGCCCAGCCAAGAAGGTTGCATAATGAGACCAATAATGAGACCAGTCCATCCTGTAAGATTACTTAGAAAGGAAGATTCTAGGAAGCTGGGAAATTGTAATAAAAAGCAAAGAAGTACTAGCATCTAACAGGCCAGCTTGGCTTATACCTAAAAAAAAAAAAAAAAAAAGTAAAGGTGATTCTTTAAACATGCCTCAGGGCAAAGGGACACAGCCAACATTGTCTTGATAAGCACACTAGTGATGACAAGTCGCACATTGTTTTATAGATGTATAGGTCTGCGTCTTAATACCACTAGTTATCAGTTGTGACTTTGAGTAAGACTTCTCTATAAGTTAAATATCTTCACCCAATTGCAAAAATTAGATAGACTTAACCATCTAATAAACTCTATGGAGTTATGGTGAGGATAACGGAAGTGTATCTGCAAAGATCTTAGGTTAGTCCTTGGCACATAAAAATAATAAATTAGTGTTTGTCAAACAAATAAAATTTTTTTAAATCACTTTATTGATTTTTCTTGGCATATTCTAAATAGTTTTGAGAAAACATTCTAAAAATTCAAAGAATAAAAAATAGCCTGGAAGATAAGAAAATTAAGTATCAAAAAATACATTTTAATTGCTGGCTGTCCTATCTCTCCCCTTTTTCCTATTCTACTACCATCAATCCTTTTTTCAGTGTGTGTGTATATTATGTGTGTGTGTTCAAAGAGCAGACCTAGATTAGCCTGAGTTTATTCAAAGTTCAGTCTTAAATTGAAAGACTCTAGAATGGGGAGATATGTATAGATACCAAAATATAAAGTGAAATAAAAATAAACAAAATGACAAAATAATCAAATAGATTGATAATATCCATCAGATTAAGAATTATCAAAGGAAGCATAGTAGACTCTGAGAAAAATGCCTTTCCGCTCTGTCAAAATAATTAAGGTCAAAATACCTGGAAAAAAGGGACAAAGAGATACAGTTATTTAAACAAAAAGATAAAGCAACAGAGTAAGTTGGATCAATTGGATGAGGTGAGGAGACAAATTTTAGTTAAATATTAAAGCTATTACAGAAACAGCAATGAAGAAATGCTGAGCAGAGCTCACAATAGAAAGCAAAATTTGTAGAAAACCACACTAAACAAGAATAAAAATAAACGTGATAAAAGAGAATATGAGAGTTAGATAATTCAAAGAATATTTAGTGCATAATTAGTATTCTTTAAATAGAAAAAAACTCAAAGGTATCAATTGAAGACAAATACTTAAAATAGTGGAAGGCCTGAATGTGTACTTTGTTCTTTTGAAACATGTACTGTTATGACATCTTGTCTTAATGTTATCATTGTATTCTGAGTAAGGTTTATTTATTTTCATACTCTCTTTACATCCTTTCTTTTGACATGAATTAAATGGTTTCCTTGTTTAGACTGTATACATGTGTATTTACCTCAATTTTGAAGGCCTTGTTTCTAATTGTTCAGGTGTTTACTTGAATAAGAGTAATTTAAAAACCGGTATCTACTTCCAGTTTTTCCATTTTTTTAGATGCTACTCCATTGGGAATGAGAAGAAGATTAGAATAAACTACACACTAGGATATGCCTCTACAATACAGAGATTCATAAGGAATGAATAGAAAATGATGAACAAAAGCTTATGGCACAAATAGACAAAAAAAGAAAAAAGGAAAAGGAGGATTAGGGAATTAGCTTCTCATAAACTAATGCTCCTGCAAATAACAGTGATAAATTCTAGACTAGATAAAACAAAAACATAACCTCCTCCCTCCCCACAAAAACAAATCAGGCTGTTTTGGGGAGATAATTAACATTTGAAGTAATCTATTTGAGGCTTTACTCTGATGGCTAGCACAGGTTCCTTGATAGTAGCTCAGGGTAGATGTAATTCCCACTATAAATAAACTCTGATCTTTCTGGAATCAGGACAGAGAACACTGGGACAACTAGAGACACCAAACCATGAGCGGGAAACCCCAGAAAAGATAGCCACTGAAAGGGAACCCTAATTCTTTGTATAAACTCAGCCCAAATTTTTGGCTAACTCCTGAACCATGTGAAGACAGGCTAAAATTCAAAGTTGTTCACAGTGAAAACAAAGCACTAAACTGAGACATTCCCCACTGCGCCTTGGTCAAGGCTGCAGTTTAAGTGTGATTAAGTTAACTGACTCCCAAGATTTAAAAAAAAAATTAAAATTAAAAAAATGTGAGAGAAAAAGTATCAATAGATGTCCGAAAAATGTAATTAAATCATGAGTATATATGACATTAATATTCACACTGTCCCATTACTAAAATGAAAACTACTAAATTTAAGAGAAGCACAGAAAATGTAACCCATTCTCAAGAGCAAAAAAAAAAGAATGAACAAGCATGGCAGCCCCCAGTGACTGGGTATAGGGTTGGCTGACAAAGAATGAAAGCTATTAGACCTAGTTTAGGGAAGTAAAGGAAGATACTCAAGATAAATGAAAAGACATAATCCACCATAAAGAAATACAAAACATGAAAAACCAAAATGAAATTTTAGAATTTAAAAAAATACAGGAATGCCTAAGTGGCTCAGTCCGGTAAGCATCTGACTCTTGGTTTTGACTCAGGTTATGGCCTCAGCGTTGTGAAATCAAGCCCCTGCACCCACCCCAGCCTTGGGCTCTCCCTCTGCCATTCTCCCAGCTCGAGTGTATTCTCTCTCTCTCAAATATACAAATAAAACTTTAAAAAAGAAGAATAAAAAAATACAGTATATGAAATAAAACATTCACTCATCGGTTTAGTAACAAAATATAGATAACGGGAGTGTCAGTGAACCTGAAGAAAGATCAATATAAATTATCCAATTGGAAAATGCAAAAATTTTCACAAAATGAACAGTGCTAGAGGAACCTATGGTATTGTATCAGTGTTCCACAACTATGTCACCAGAGTTCCATAAGGAAAGGAGAATGAGTATGGGGCAGAGAAAAACTGGAAAAACAAATAGTCTCAAACTTGACAAATTTGGTGAAATATAGAAATAATACATGTATAGTTTCATGAAATACAGAAAACTCCATAAAGGATAAATTCAAAAAGAATAATGCATAGGCATATAACAGTCAAGTTTTTGTTTTTTTGTTTTGTTTTAAAGAAAGGCAAAGAGGCACCTGGGTGGCTCAGTGGTTAAGCCTCTGCTTTCAGCACAGGTCATGACCTCAGGGTCCTGAGATCAAGTCCCACATTGGGCTCTCTGCTCAGCAGGGAGACTGCTCCCTGCCCCCCGCCGTCCCCTGCCTCTCTACCTAATTGTGATCTCTGTCTGTCAAATAAGTAAAATCTTTTAAAAAAGAAAGAAAGAAACCAAGAAAGAAACCAAGAAAGGCAAAGAGTAAATCTTATGAAATCAATTAAATATCTCATATTACACACAGGGAAAATTTATTTTAATTACAGTGGGTTTCTTTCCTGAAACTACAAAGGCCAGAAGACAGTAAAACAACATTTTTAAAAAGTAGAAAGAAAAGATAGTATAGAACTTATAAAAAAAAAGTCTAATTCTGTTAAAAAAAGAAAGTGAATTGACTTAAAATTAGGGTAACACGAGGTGAAAAACAAGAAATATATCCCTATGGCAAATAAACATATGAAAAGATGTTGAGCATTATTATTACCAGGGATATGCACATGAAAATCATAATGAGATACTGCTTCTTACTCCTTAAAATGGTTAAAATTTAAAAAGGATGACCATAGTGGGCATTGGCTAGAATGGAGAGAAACTGAAACAATCATATACTACTTTGTAACCCCTTTACTGAAAGATTACAAGGCTTAGAGAAGATAAAATGTCAGAAATCTGCTTGTGTCAAATGACCAAAAATGACATATAAATACATACACCAAACTAACAGAACATGTAAAGGAAAAGTTTCTAGAGATGCAATATTAGAAAATTTTAGCTCATTTCTTTAGACCAAAAAAGTACAGAAATGGGTTGAGGGGAACCCGGGTGGCTCAGTGAGTTAAAGCCTCTCCCTTCGGCTCAGGTCATGATCTCAGGGTCCTGGGATCGAGCCTCACATCGGGCTCTCTACCCAGTGGAGAGCCTGCCTCCCTCTCTCTCTTTCTCTGCTTACCTCTTTGCCTACTTGTGATCTCTGTCAAATAAATGAATAAAATCTTTAAAAGAAAAAAGAAATTGGTTGAGATATGTAGACAAACACACACTATATATATAATATCATATATAATATGCTATGTATACAGATAATATATATCATATATATATATATCTGTATAGATAGATATCAGACAACATACCCTGGAAGCAGATAATGTAAATAAATTACATAGTTCAAATCTAAATAAGACTGCCTAAATAGTGGAAATATAAGTATATGCTACTAGAATTCATTTTACTTAATCCAGCCCCATTTCCAGAAATTCTCCACATGTCGTTCTTTACTGTTATGAATGTAAATCTGCATGCCTACTCCAGCTCATAACAGTCCACTCCTGCCTATACTCTAGAGATCCTGTTACTATCTCCCTCCAGACTTTGTAAAACAGCTGTTTATCAGAAGGGGCAGAGTTAATAATTAACATACAAAAGTGATTATTAAGAAATGACAAATACCAAACTTGCCAATTGTATATTAATAATTAATTATTTAAAATCTCTATGGCTGTTAATTCAGAACTTTCTTAGAGATCTCATTTAATGTTAACGAGAAATAGAATTTGGGAAAGGAATGACTTGATAATTTTCCTTTAGTAAGTTTTGACTCACTTTTTTATTGAGACTAATTATCCTCTGGGAATAGAAATAGTTTTCTTCCTCAGCACTCCCACGTTAGTCTTCCATACCTACTTCAACACCCTGGCTAAAATACTAAGCTGTGGCAGAAGAGAGACCTTGTTTTCAATGTGAGATCCATTCACTTTGTAACTTTGGGAGCTTGAGGAAAGAGCAATTACCTTCAGCTTTTTGTTCCTCATCTGTGAAATAGAAATCTTACTATATCTTTCAGAGTACATAGTAGAGGGGAAATAAGTGCTATTCATTATTATTATTGACCACCCTAATAGCTGTTGGCAAAAAAAAAAAAAAAAAAGAATGACCTCTAGCCTTAGTCTCATTGACAGAATTGACAACAACCCAGCACAACACTGGAAACATTCTGTATTTGACCATATATGCGTGCCCATTCCCTTCCAACCTACCAATGTTAACTCTCATAACACAACAGGTTTATTTTCTAATACCTATTTAAATGCAATTTTTCTGTCTTGTTGAGTTTTTGCCATAATGTAAGAGTTTATGTCCAGTGCCTCATGAGAATAGTATGCTGGGACGACTTCCCAGAACAGAAGAGATCGAGCAAGTATAAAATATCCCAATAGAGCTAATCTGGGAACCTGAGGTCAACCTGATACCTTGAGGTAGATTTGAGACAAGGCTTAACAAACCTATCTCTAAAGATAACTGATATTCGTTTAAGTGAAATTTATTTGTTTTTTTTTTTCTGAAAAGTCAATTCCAAAATGTAACAGCAAAAGAAGTATGATCTTTACCCCCAAAAAAGTAGAGAAGTTCCTGATGAAAACAATCACCTATCAATTTTTACTAATTCTTATTGAACATGACATAATTTCATCTCTCCTTATTAAAATGTCAAAGAATAAGAAAAAATGTGAATCACTGTTAATAGTTGGTGTGCTGGGGAAACTAAAAATTCTGGGAAGAGTAGAGCATCAGTGCTTTGCTGCTTCTAGAAACCCATTGTGATTCCTTTGACCTGATACATTTTAAAGTATTGCCTTCTTTTAACCAACCCAACAGTTAGACATTTAGTACAATTCTCTAGAGGTATTTTATAGTTTTTCAGACATCCCTACCCCACATTTTTGATAGAAATAGTCTGTTAACTTTGTACAACTATTTTTTTGGACGGCTATTTGGCATATCAGGAGATAAGAAATGCCAAGGTTTAACTGATGTGGCCTTGTAGTTCTCTGGCTGAGCTACAAGATAACTCTTACGCAGTTTTGTGAGTTGTTCAATAAATTTTCTGTTGAAAGTTAAGGGCAAGTATGTTGAAGTGCTCTTGAAAATGATTTACCGTATCCTGGTTTCTCTTCCCATAATTTGGAGAACGCGAATCAAAGACACTTCTCTGTTTTGTAAAATAACACCAAGTTTTAAAATGAAATTCAGAAGAGTAAAACAAAGCATTCTCCAGGAAAGACAGAATAGATAGGGATAATATTTAATTAACAACTGGCAAGTGCAGTAAAGTGGCTTGATTCTTTAAACTATTTGGGTAATTCTGAACATCAATCATGTGTCACTCTTCCAGGCTTTTGCAGAGATGGTGGAAAGCAAAATAGATAAAGCCTCTCCTATCAAGAGGGTTATATTCAATTGATAAATTCTATAGGGTTGGAAATTTTTCATTTTTATATACCAATGGTATATAAAATAAAAATTTTCATTTTTAGATACCAATGTCCAGAATTTCACAAAAGCCCCCCCCCATCTTTTTTTAGTTTTGTGTTGTATCTAGAGATGGGAAAGGGAACATTTACACTACAGAAGCCATCATATAAAATGCTTATCTCTACAACTTTTCTAGCATTGTCTTGAAATAGCCATTTAATCTTTTATCTCTTAAGAAAAAAAGGAAAAAAAATATTGTTGGCTTTGCTTTGTGCACGGTATTAAAGTATGGTCAGGAGCTTAGACTGGGATTCTTTTAAGTTTATGGTGGCTAAATAACAAGTCAGCCATTTAGTATTCAGAGCCAAAAAAAGATGATTGAGGTCATATAAGATTAAACATAAACACTGCGCAGTTTCCATCTGGTGGGGAATACTTATAAAAGGCAGGGTAGTTCTATCAATATCATTTTTCTACTTCATTAGCTTGTTTAGCCTGGAGGCTGTGGAGTGGGATCACAGATCTCTTCACCATTAGTCCACTTCTATCAAGCTGTGAGAAAAACGGCAAGAAACTTTATTAAGCCCTAAAGGGCAACCGTGAATAGATCCAGTCCCTTTTCCTCCCTTCACCTCCAGAACTTTCTGGGGATTCTTGATGTGCATTCAAGAAAAACATGCACTTTAACTAATAAATATGTTCCCTCACTTTCCTTCTATTACATCTCTAGGAATTGTGTAAATGCCTCTTTGACTCCAGTGGGGAGAGGGGGAAGAACTGGGGTGTGTCTCTAATCACAGTCAACTAAATAAGGCAATTATTTAATAGGATTATCTGGCTTATGTTACCTGGACCCACCATGGGGCCAGATATGCAGAGAAATTTTGATGCTTCAAACACAAAAATATTAGAGCAAACTACTTAACTTTCTCAGATTAGCAGAGTGGAGTGGGAAATCCTCATGCAGTGTCCAGCAAAATTCCCCAAACCTTTTTCACTATGTAGGATGCAGATAGCCTGAGGATCCCTCTGGTAATTCAATTTAAAAAATTAGACTTTTTTAACCTTCAGTTTTACTGGTAATCATTGACATAGATCACTTTAAATTTAAGCCATATAGTATGATGGTTTGATTTACATATATTGTGAAGTGATTACTACCTTAGGTTCATCATCTATCTTCTCATATTGATACAAAAAGAAAAGAAAAGAGAGGGAAAAAAAATTCTCCTTCTGATGAGAACTCATAGGATTTACTCTCCACAATTTTATATACCATACAGCAGTGTTAGCTATAGTCATCATGCCATATATTACATTCCAAGTATTTATTTATCTTCTAGCTGCAAATTTGACTATCTTCTTGAATTTCCCTTGTTCCCCACTCTCCACCTCTAATAACTACAAGTCTGATCTTTTTTACCATGAGGTCATAAGTTTTTTTCTTTATAATCCCACATGTCAGAGAGATCATCCATTAAGCATTGTTTTTCAATTTATTTCACTTAGAGTAATGCTTTCAAGGACCAATATGTTGTCACAAATGGTAGGATTTTCTGATTTTTTCATGGCTAAATAATATTCTAATGTGTGTGGTATATCATATATTACTACATATATACATATATATATGTGTGTGTGTGTATGTATACATACAAACTTATTTATCCATTCATTGATCCATGCACACTTAGGATATTTTCATGTCTTCTTGGCTATTGTAAATGATGTTTCTGTGGATATGATGGTGCAGATATCCTTTTGAGTTAGTGATTTCATTTACTTTGGATCTATTCCTGAAAGTGGAATTAATGGATTTTATGGTAATTTTATTCTGAATTTTTGAAGATATTCATATTGTTTCCATAGTGGCTGTACCAATTTACAATCCCACCAACAGGTGTACAAGGATTTCTCTTTCTCCTCATCCATACCAGCATTTGTTATGTCTGTCTTTTTGTTAATGGCCATTCAACAGGCAGGAGCATAGCTCATTGTGGTTTTAATTTGCATTTTGCCTAGTGATGTTGATCACCTTCTCATGTACATGTTGGCCTTTTGTATATCTTCTTTGAAAAAATGTCAATTCTGGTCCTTTGCCCATGTGTTTAATTGGCTTTTTTTTTTCCCGACTATTGAGTTTTATGAGTTCTTTACACATTTTGGATATTATCCCCTATCAGATATATGGCTTGTAAACATATAAATGTTTCCCAAAAACTCAGGACCTGTACAGCTCATTGACTGGGGATCCAACTCAGGCCAGAATATGCATCATATTTCCTGGTCAAGTGAGGCCACTGATTTTCCCCAGTAGACTAGGGAAGACAAAGATTGCATTCTCTGTTCAAGTGCCCTGTACAAAGGGCTGTTTTTATGGGCTATACAGCTTCCTATGTGCTCTGGATATGTTCTGTAGTCAGGCCGAATTTACTGATAAGCAGGACTACAAATTAGCATCCCTGTCCAGATGAAGTGGTAAAAGTACCTTTAAAACTGATAAAGTTCTTTGTTGTCTTAATTCAAGCCAACCTGTACCCCAAGTTCCCTGACTGAACAAGGCCACTGGCTTTGTTCTACAAAGTATTGGCCCTGTCTGCCCACTTCTAGCTCCAGTGCCTCTGGACCACATAGCTTCAAGGAGTCATCACCAACCTTTCTAGTCAGGTAGGTCTGGACAACACTCTCCACAGCGAGTGGGGCTGTGTCTCAGCTCTCTTGCCTGGGTGGGTATACCTCTTTACGTGGTACTGTGCTGGCCTGAGGGAGTGGCAACATGGTCAATGAGCAGCCACTTTCTGACCATTCTAATGCAGACTGTCTTGATCTCTGTGATGCAGGAGAGTGCTTCAGCCTCACGCTTACTTGCTAGGATTCTCTCAGTCATGTCTTTGAATAGTTGTTAGTTGTTCTGGTGAGGAAGAGGAATGGCAGTAATGACTTATGATGCCATCTTGGTGATGTCCCTATATTCTACTAGATTCTTAATGCTTAGTTTCATTGATTCCTTTTTCATACATCTCAGTTGAATCTGTCTTGGACACAAACATGTCTCTTAGATTCTGGTGTACTTGTGGTTTTTTGTCTCGTTTTCATTTCCTCAAGGCTGCATTGTATAAAAAAAATCATCATCATTGTCATCTATTTTGATTCTTCTTTCATAACCATCCATTTTCTTTAAAGAACATGTATGCGTCAGGGTTTAGTCTAAAACCAGAAAAATCTCGATGGTGTTGTCTAGGTTTATATTCTTAAACAGAATCTGAAATGCGTTTCTTGAGGTACTGCAACACTGATCCACTTGTTATTTAAAACTCTTCTGTGAGGAGAAGTCAGAATCAGAAATCTCAACCAGCCAACTTCAGTGCAGAGCACTAATATTAATAATACATTGCTGTTTTCCTCAGGAACTCATCAGCTATTATACTTTTTAAAATAGTCATCATATCATTCCCCTATGCAGCCACAATTCCCTGCTCAGTTTTTTCCCTAGAATAGCATTAGACAAAAAGTTTCCCTGGTTGAAAGCCTCTTTCTATTTGATATAGTAGTTGACAGCACTTTGGGAGAAGCAGGGCATCTTTAAAGTTTCAGCATCTTCTCAAACAGTCTTTCTTGGCTTCCCCTGCCTCTTGGCTACTAAAAATATGAAAGGCACTCAGCAAAATCAACTTGCAATTTCAAAGAATTTGGCTGTTTTCAAGTCCACTTTGTTTTAAATGAATTTAAATATAGGTCATTATTTGAGAAACTGAAAATTGTACATTACAAATAACCTGCGGGCAGCCCCAGAATTTCTGGAGTTCTGGGAGAATAAGGCAGCCAGGTGTGCAGAGAACTTAGATGTAGCACGTTCTTGAGGGTTGGGCCCCTGTTAATTCACAACATTCTGCAAGTGAGCAAAACTCAAAAACTACCAAACCAGCTTTCGGCCTCATTCCACATTAAATGTACTTTGTTTCCAATCTCCTTGTAATTACAAGGCAACACAGACTTCTGAAATATTAAGTGTGTTCATCAATTCTTCAACTATAGAAAGCAAATTCTGACTATGTTGTTTATAGTATATCTAATGTAAAAGAGATTAAAATGAAAATCAACAAAATTCATTGGCAGCTACAGATGTAATAGATAGCCAACACAAAGGGAATGGAGAGGAAGTAATACATTACAGCATTCTTTTCCTAGATTTGCCTAATGTAAAATGTGCCTATCATGAGATCTAGAGATTTTATAAGTCTGAGGTCGAGCTTGGGAACGTGTTTAATGACTATTTCAAATAATTTTTATCCACAGGGGAATTTGGGGAAACACTAAGAGAGACAGCATGTAATTGGGGTCACCTATGAGGAAACTCAGATATGGGGCTATGCTAGGGAGAGCTGCAGGGGTATGCCAAGGGACATGCAGATAAGAAGTGATGCCCTACTGATAACATGTTGCTGGATATAAGTATAATTAAGAGGTCAAGGGGGTAGGATGTAGGGTGGATTTATTCATTGCCTCTAAGACTGGATGATGAGAGTAGAAAAGGTAGCAAAGAAGCAAGTAGACACATAGTCTTTAACTATAACAAGGAATTATAAAGTAGCACAGAATGATTCATCTTTCACCAGCATTTCTCTTTAATATAGACTATATATGATACTCTTTTTTCTTAATTATGTAGACAACTATGACAAAGGAATACAACTTCTGTGTGATTAAAATAAATGATCATTTTAATAATAGTTAAAAATATGTCACTATGTTATGTTAACTCACCCACTTTTTCCATTTTTTATTTTAGGGTTACAGTTACAGAACATAAAGATTTATATTCCTGACAAAAGGTGTTAGTTAAAGGCCACAGATTTAATATCAATATTTCTAGATATTCTTTTTTTTTTTCCTGGAAAAGTTCCACATTTAAAAGTAAATAAATCTCAGTGTGAAACAGATATTTCCTTTTTTATTTCTTGTCTTAAAGGCCTGTTTCCTCTGATTTGGCAGGATACACCAAAGTTGGGTCTTATCACATTTCTGAGCTACCTGCTTAGGAGAGGCTTCTTAGTGCCCACGCTGTTCCATTGTATTTGGAGCTCCAGCCTTGCTTACTACTTGTGGCTCCTGCCACCATGCACTGTGATGCAGAAAACTCCTTTATTTCCTGGAGGAAGTGTTTTGATAGGATGATGCTCAAGCTTCAAAGCTACCAGAGCTGACAGGAACAGGGTTTAGGGAAGGCCCTGCATCTTTTCATTTTCTTCAGGACTTATAATACAGCAGTGTTACTCCAGGCCTCTATTAATACCAAATAAACTGATTCAATTCAGTGTAACAAGTTAGAAAAAAAAAAAAAAACGTCTAATGTAGATAAAGACTGTCTTCTGGTTAAGTTAAAGACAATTTTCAGGTTCAATATTTAAATTCAGATTTTCATTCTTCACAAGAGAATATCCTTGAGTCATCTTGGGTAGATCTTTCAGGGTCTAACATCAGGCCCCTATACTTAGCTGCTTCTCTCACAAGAGAGTACTTCTTCACTCTTAAGAAATTCACTTCTTTGATTGAAGTATCTCATTCTCATAATCACTCCTTTTTCTAATGTATGTTTCCCAAGTTTGTTTGTTCCATTTTTTAAAAGATTTTATTTATTTATTTGACAGAGAGATAGATCACAAGTAGGCAGAGAAGCAGGCAGAGAGAGAGGAGTAAGCAGACTCCTTGCTGAGCAGAGAACCCTATGCAGGGCTAGATCCCAGGACCCTGAGATCATGACCTGAGCTGAAGGCAGGGGCTTAACCCACTGAGCCACCCAGGCACCCCTGCTCCATTTCTTAAAAAATAAATCAAGGGTATTCCTTACACATGGTTCAAGGGAAGATTTTAGTTCTCAAGAACAATGTAGTATCTACCCAATTGAAGAAGGATATATATCTGTGAAACTGTCCCTTGTTTTTGAAAATAGTCCATTATGCTTAAGATTATTGTGATTTCTTAAGTGATTTTCATTGCAGTTTGCCAGACTAAAAATGGAGCCATTCTATTTCCTTGCTCTACTCTGTTTCATGATGTAATTCTATTTTATAATTTTTCTAAGAAGGAGTCTTTAAAATATCCATTTCGGGAAATGCTTGATTAAAGCCAAAAATTATTTTAAAATACACCATGGCTATATAAATCAGTACCCTTAAAAAGGAGGAAGATACAGTAGATATGCAGATAAACACCAAGTCTTATTTTTAACTATTTCCACTTCAAATGTTTAATCTCCCTTCATTCCTTGGGTTTAAAACTATGATATCAGCTTTCTGTGTATCTTTCTGTATTTTTAAATATATGTTTATAAAATTCATTGGAAATAAATAAAGGTGGATTTATTATTTTATTACTGAGTTGACCATAACTTTGCAACAAATATAACTGAATGTTCATTTTTTTTTTGTCACCTTCAGAGGAGTCATATAGAATTGCAGCTGAAAACATTGTATCACTGGAGGAAATTATCCATTGGATCTGTGCCCACACACATACCAATTCTCATCTCCCCACGGCCCAATGCTTCTCTACTTCTAGAATATGTCATTCTGGTCCTCTAGCCAGCCACTGAGGCAGGTAGTCTCTCCTTGCAAATCAAGTTCAGTTACTACTCAGGAATTCAAGAAGGGACTTAGAGGCAGTCATTCCACATATGAAATATAACTCTCATTTCTTAATGATGGTGTACAATAGTTGATTATATGTAATAAAATGTATTCTTAAAAGGCACAATAGGTTTGGCTTTGGTCTCACAATCAATTAATCTAATGCTATGAATATTCTTATTGTATCTATGAAAAAACTACGTTACCATGAAAACAGAGTACCTCCGTAAAAGCATCTGTTTCTGAAATTCAAGTAATTAGTAAGAATTGAAAATCATTAAAAATTTCATTTTTCAAAAGTAGAATTTTTAAAGCAAGCAATTTAAGAGGAAAAAGAAAGGGCTTATTCATATGCCCATCAGAAAAATGATCATTAAAAATAACAACAATTTCAAAATAACAAAAAAAATAACATTTTCTTCAATATACTCCATCTTGAGTAAATAATTCTTATTCCTCTAGATCTTAGGTGAAGAATATGCTTTCTTAGAGTATATCTGCTTCTAATTTAAAATGAGTTGTGGAGATTCTGATCTAGGTACCTGGTGTTATCTGAAAGCTGTCTAACCAATGCCAGATCCCTACACCAAGGTATAGTCTCTCTCTCTTTTTGAACCATCATTTTTATTTTTTTTTAATTTTTTGTGATAAATAAAACAAATAATATGAAATCTATGCTAAAAATTTTAAGTGACCAGACATTATTGCTAATTATAAGTACACTATTGTGTATTGACAGCCTTTCCTTTGAGACCAGGAACACGACAAGGATGTCCACTCTCACCATTCTTGTTCAACATAGTACGAGAAGTCGTAGCAATAGCAATCAGACAACAAAAATAAATAAAAGGCATTCAAATTGGAAAAGAAGAAGTTAAACTCTCTTTGCAGATGACATGAACTTTATATGGAAAACCCAAAAGACTCCACACCCAAAATACTAGAACTCATACAGCAATTCAGTAATGTGGCAGAACACAAAATCAATGTACAGAAATCAGTTGCTTTCTTATACACTAACAATAAAAAATTAGTGAAATTAGAGAATCGATTCCATTTGCTATAGCACCAAGAATCATAAGATACCTGGGAATAAACCTAACCAAAGAGGTAAAGGATCTGTACTTGAGGAACTACAGAATACTCATGAAAGAAACTGAAAAAGACAAAAAGATGGAAGAGCATTCCATGCTCATGGATTGGAAGAATAAACATTATTAAAATGTCTATACTGTCTATACAGTCTATACTGTATAGAGCAATCTATACTTTCAATGCCATCCTGATTAAAATTCCACCAGTATTTTTCAAAGAGATGGAGCAAACAATCCTAAAATTTTTATGGAACCAGAAAAGACCACATATTGCTAAGGAAATGTTGAAAAAGAAAAACAAAACTGGGGGCATCATGTTGCCTGATTTCAAGCTTTATTACAAAGCTGTGATCACCAAGATGGCATGGTACAGGCACAAAAACAAACACATAAACCAGTGGAACACAGTAGAGAGGCCAGATATGGACCCTCAACCTATGCTCAAATAATCTTTGATAAAGCAGGAAAAAATATACAGTGGACAAAAGACAGTCTCTTCAATAAATGGTGCTGGGAAAATTGGACAGATACGTGTAGAAGAAAGAAACTCAATCATTCTCTCATACCATACACAAAGATAAAATCAAAATGGATAAAAGACCTCAATGTGAGGCAGGAATCTATCACAGAACATAGACAGTAACCTCTTTAACATCTGCCACAGCAACTTCTTTCAAGACATGTCCCCAAAGGCGAAGGAAACAAAAGCAAAAATGAACTTTTGGGACTTCATCAAGATAAAAAGCTTCTGCACAGCAAAGGAAACAGTCAACAAAACAAAGGCAACCCACAGAATGGGAGAATATATTCACAGATGACACTACCAATAAAGGGCTGATATCCGAGATCTATAAAGAACTCTTTAAACTCAACACACGCAAAACAGATAATCGATGTCAAAAAATGGGTAAGGGCATGAACAGACACTTCTCTAAAGAAGACATATAAATGGCTAAAAGACACGGAAAAAAATGTTCATTATCATTAGCCATCAGAGAGATTCAAATCAAAACCATACTGAGATACCACTTTATACCAGTTAGAATGGCCAAAATCAACAAGACAGTAAATAAGTGTTGGAGAGGATGTGGAAAAATGGGAACCCTCTTACACTGTTGGTGGGAAAGCAAGTTGGTGCAGCCACTTTGGAAAACAGTGTGGAGATTCCTTAAGAAATTAAACATAAAGCTACCCTATGAACCTGGAATTGCACTACTGGGTATTTACCTCAAAGATACAGATGTAGTGAAAAGAAAGGCCATCTGTACCCCAATGTTTATAGCAGCAATGATCACTGTCACCAAACCTTGGAAAGAACCAAGATGCCCTTCAACGGATAAATGGATAAGGAAACTATGGTCTATATATACAATGGAGTATTACACCTCCATAAGAAAGGATGAATACTCAACTTTTGTATCAACATGGATGGGAATGTAGGAGATTATGCTGAGTGAAATAAGTCAAGCAGAGAGTTAATTATCATATGGTTTCACTTACTTGTGGAGAATATGGAATAACACAGAGGACATGGGGAGATGGAGAGGAGAAGTGAGTTGGGGGAAATTGGAGGGGGAGACAAACCATGAGAGACTGTGGGCTCTGAGAAACAAACTGAGGGTTTTGGAGGAGTGGGGGGTTGGGTGAGTCTGGTGGAGCGTATTAAGGAGGGAACATATTGCATGGAGCACTGGTTGTGGTGCATAAACAATGAATTTTGGAACACACACACAAAAATTAAATTAAATTACATTTTAAAATATAAGTACACTATTGTCTGATCTCTAGAACTTATTCATCTTGTATAACTGAAACTATATCCATTGGACAGTGAGCCCTCATTTCTTCCTTGCCTTACTTGCTGGCAACCACCATTCTAAATTTCTGCTTCTATGAGTTAGGCTTCTTTAGATATCTTGGGTAAGTGAATCATGTAATACTCATCCTTGCATGACTAACTTACTTCATTCATTCAGCATTACATCTTATACATATAATAGGAGGTGGTTTTTTTAATTAAATAATATTCCATTAATATATGCATACCACATTTTTTAATCCATTCAGTGTCAATGGACATTTAAAATAATACTATCATATGATCTAGCAATTTCACTTTTATTTAAGACTTTATTATTTATTTGAAAGAGAGAAAGAGAACACAGATGGGGAGGGTGGAGGGGTAGAGGGTGAGGGAGAGGGAGAAGCAGAATCCCCACTGAGCAGGGAGCCCAATGTGGGGCTTGTGGGGCTTAATCCCAGGACTCTGGGGTCATGAACTGAATGGAAGTCAGACACTTAACCAACTGTGCCATCCAGGCACCCCCTAGCAATTTCACTTTTGAATATTTATCCAAAAGTACTGAAAATAAGATATCAAAAAGTCAATTCTTTACAACACCAACTTCTAGGATTATGAAGTACAGCAATTTCCATAAGGATATGGGACTGATTTTTTTTTTAAGATTTTATTTATTTACTTGACAGAGAGATCACAAGCAGGCAGAGAGGCAGGCAGAGAGAGAGGGGGAAGCAGTCTCCCCACTGAGCAGAGAGCCTGATGTGGGACTCAATCCCATGACCCTGAGATCATGACCTGAGCCGAAAGCAGAGGCTTAACCACTGAGCCACACAGGCACCCCATCTGGGACTGATCTTTGCTGAAGACCAGTGTCTGATTTATAACTTATAAAGCAGTTTAAGGTAAACACAACAAACATGAGAAAAAAGCAGGAACTATTCTGATGGTAGAATTGAATGGTTGTGATTAACTTATACTAACTAATAATGGAGGGCAATTAGAATTCTTCTAAAGAAAGAAAATTATTTACTGGGGTACAATAAATATTTTTTTATAAAGACTAGATTAATTTTTCCTTTGAAGATAAACACATCTTTTGGAATGTGAGGGCATAGACATCTTCCAGGGTTGTTCTGTAATGTGCACACCTTTAAAATATATCTATATTATTAACACTTCACCTAAACAGATATAGATGTCACTTCCTATATCATTATTCTATTTCTAGGTAGCTTCTAAATTTAAATGTGAGAAATACCAGAATGTGGTCATTACCAATGCATGAAAACATACATGTTTCTGTTCTCACAATTGGCACAGGTTATGAGAGATTCCATTACAAAGAATCACATATACTCAGGTTTGTTTGTTTTTTCCGTTTATCAGTGTAATGACATGGTCAAAGCCAAATGCTATATGTGTGGACAGCCCTTTCTTAAAATTTTAATTTATTGTTTCAGTCAACCTTCTGAAAGGGTAGGGTCAAGTTTCCTTTCCTCTGGGTTTTCAGAACATAAGAATTTTCAATGATCTCAGGCCCCAAAATGCAGCTGGGCAGAAGGCCAGCCGTGACCCAGAAGGCTAACAGGAATGAAATTCTCATATCTCTTCAGCAGTGAATACAAAGAAATACCTAAAGAAGCTTAAATGAGCAAATTTCATTTCATATGTTAATTTGAAATAATATCTTCCTTATATTATTTCATAATGAGGAGCATGACAGATACGTGTTATATATAATTCCATTTTTCTCTACAGTAAACATCTCTTCAGGTGGTCTACTAGGCATCTCAATCCCCTAAAACCTCCTTCCATCCCCACCATTCACTTAGCTAACATAAAAAATAATACATTCCTGAATGTATCTACCCCAGCTGATATTACTGGCCCAGAGAATGGTACCTGACTTCAACTGGGCCAGTGATTTTCTCACCTCAAATGTTTGGGCTTGTGTCAGAGTGTCAAGGACAGACTTTACAGTGGCAGATAATCAAGGCTGTAAAATGCCACCGGACCATCTTTAGTACCATGTGCATAGAGACAGTAGTCAATGAGATAAAATAATTTAAGTCACAGAGAGAAGTAAATGAAACAGAGGCAAAGTGTTCAAGTTTATGACTTAAGAGTTTGCAGAAGCAATGCAGGTTTTCTATCCATGGTCACACAACCATTAAGTAGAAGAACCAGTTCTAGTACACAGGTCTTCTCAGTCTTCAACTATCCTATAATATAAAACTCTAAGAAGGCAGAGATGTTTGTCTTGTCTGTTCAATACTTTATACCTAGAGTGAATGGAACATCGTGATGTCCAATAAATAATATTTTGATAAATGTAAAGCTATGACACATTCTACTTACATTATTAACCAAAATTAAGCTTCTCCATCTAGAAAAAAGTTGGGAATAGCAGTACAATCTAGAAGGCACATGGGGATTTTTCCTTACATAAAAATACAAAATCATCCAGTTTAATATATTGTATTCAAAATTAGTAGGCATATTTTGGTACTACTGGTTGCAAACTGCTACTACTGGTACTACTTATTTCCCTATGCAAAGTAGTTTTTGTGTACTTAATAAAACCCATCTTAGTTTAATAATCTCTAAGGATGATGATACATAAATTCCTATTCTGACATTTAATGTGTGATGAATGTATGCCATCTTAGTATTACTTGCACAGGCATATATGTCTTTTATAAGCACTTGAATTGTTTAATCCAGGTTGGCCTTTCTTATTATCATTTCCTAATTTAATATGTTTTTATTGTATGGGTGTTGATGAGGTAATTACTGGTCTTTTTATAAAGCATCACAAAATAGAAAGGATAGTATAGAAGCATGCAGAATATGTATATTCTGATTACAAAGAAATGTGACTACTATATTTATATCACAATTTTTGCAAACTGCACCATGCCCTGGCTAGTTTCAAATGAGTACAAATAACATCTCTAAAAATGAAAAGACAAAATGGCAGAGATAAAAGAGAGAGAGAGAAAGAAAGGAAGAGTCAACAACAAATACATAGTAAAACCTAAAAAAAAGACTTTCCCTATTTTGTTGCATTTATTGAGAGAACAATGATGAGAATTTCTCCCATTAGAAACAGTAACATGGAGCAAGTGAAGGAGATCCAAGAAAGACACTAGAACTATCTGTTAGAAGAGGATGTGAATAGCCTGAAAGTTATGGAGCATGAGAAGTCTTACCCAGACAGCAGGTGACACTAAGAGGTATGAAAGCAAGAGACATTCTCAACAAAGGGGTGGATGGCTCAAAAATAAATGAAGCAGCCAAAAGGCATCCAGAAAATCCATTAGCAAGAAATTCTGGTTCCATCCTGGTGACCAGAGTTCAGAACCAGGACTCAAGCCCTTCAGTGTCACTGAAGAAGAATGATGCTTTTAGAACCAGAAATGTTATACCAAGATTAGAATTCAGTAAGGAAAGCTGGAGTATGAAGTAATGACTAAAAACATAGCAGAATTCTACTGAGAAGAGCTAAGATACAGAGTCAGAGCAAAAGTACAAGAGAAGGAGGTTTTGATGCTGTGAAGAGGCAGTCTAAAGCTCTTTAAACTTCTCTACTTCTGGTAAAGACGGATTCTAGATAGGTATTAAATGGTCACAAATATGAGGGAAAGGAACAATGTAGGGTAGGGATCCAGGATCAGTATCTTACAAATTTTTTCTTAAGTAGACCAGTTGGGGATGGCTGGTAGGACAATCAAGATGAAAATGAAATAACTTAGCATACATTTTTATTGTTGAACACACAAATTTTATTTTAAAAACTTTAAATGTTTATTTACTTTAGAGAGATATATAGAGAACAAGAATGGGAGGAGGGACAGAAGGAGAGAGAGAATCCTCAAGCACACTCTTTGCTGAGCATGAAGCCCTATACAGACCTGGATATCAGGATCTTGAGATCATGATGGAGCCAAAATCAAGAGCCACTTAACTAATCAACTAATCAAGACCACTTAACACACTAGCCACCCACACGTCCTGGGCAGATGATTTTAATTCTGACTTTCTCCTTCATTATTAACTGTATACTCACAGATAAATAAATGACTTGACTTGAATATGAAATGTACATACTTCATTTACAAGTGTAATTTACATACTTCATTTACAAGTGTAATGTACATACTTCATTTACAAGTAAGGATAATAAGGATAATAAGACTATCATTGTTTTGAAGGTGAAATTGAGTTAATATAATGTATATAACCCGTATTTGCAGTATAAGTTGCAGTATAAATAAATTGCAGTATAAATAAGCAGTTGCCTATAACTAGCCACATTAGCATATGAGTACTTACTAAAAGGGGTAATCATCACTTAGACCTAGAGTTCACATAAATTATCAGTTAAATAGTAGACTTCATCATACTCTAAAGTTAGCTATAAACCTATTATAGAATTGTGAAAGGGAAACATTAAATATGAGTCTTTTTAAGAGATATAAATTAAGTTGAAATTTTTTCTGAATTTTGTTCCTGCCATAACATATATACCTGTTAGCTGTTACAGCAAATATGCTCTTCATGCTTTATAATTGAAGCTTTTGAATTTCAGAGATCATATTCTTAAAAAGTAAATCTGTAGGGATAGAGTCAAGATGGTGGAGGAATAGCACACTGAGATGACATCAGTCTGCAGGAGTTCAGCTAGATAGTTATCAAACCATTCTGAACACCTACAAACTCTACAGGAGATGGAAGAGAGGAGCAGCAATTCTAGAAACAGAAAATCGACCACTTTCTGAAAGGTAGGATGTGTAGAGAAGTGAATCTGAAGCCACGGGAAGACAAACAGTGGGGGAGGGGCCAGCTCCCGGCAAGCGGTGGAGCAACAAAGCACAAAATGGGAACTTTTAGAAGTCTGCTCCATTGAGGGACATCCCTCCAGATGCTAACCAGAGGTGGAGCCCTTGCAGAGAGTGTGGTCTCAGGTCCCACGGGGTCACAGAAGGATCAGGGATGCCTGAGTGTAGCAGAGCTCCGGGTATCAGAGTGGGGAAGCGACTATAGAGAAAGACCTGAGGAGTGAGTTCTCAGCTTGGGGTTACTTAAACTGTGATCATGGCACTGTCAGAACACAGCTCTTTGAGCAGGGACTCCACAAGTGGCAGATCTGGGGACACCCACCTTTTTTTGCCAGAAGAGCAGCATAACAAGAATCTGCTGGGTTTGGAGACTCCAAACAGGGCTGTGTGTCAGAGACAGGAACACTTGGTCACAGGGCAGGTGAGCCTGGAGCACAGCTGGAGACCAGGGAGACAGGAGTGACCCTCAAGCTCTCAGAGACAGAGAGAAAAGAAAAGTGAACTTTTCTCTGAGGGCGCCCTGAGGAGTGGGGCCCTGAGCTCTCGGCTCCTCCAGGTTGGAGATTGGGATGCTGCCATTTTCATTCCCATCCTCCAGAGCTCTATGGAAAACGTTCAGGAAACAAAAACTCCCCAGAGTGAACCAGAGCAGATTACTTAGCCCAGCCCCTGGCAAGGGCGGTGCAATTCCGCCTGGGGCAAAGACATCTGAGAATCACTACAACAGGCCCCTCCCCCAAAGATCAGCAAGAACATCCAGCCAAGACCAAGCTCATGGATAAGGAAAACAGTGGAATTCCAGTGGAGAAGAAAGCAAAGGATGGAATTCATGGCTTTCTCCCCATGATTCTTTAGTCTTGCAAACTTAATTAGTTTTTTTAATTTTATTTTTTCTTATTCTAAACTTTTTTTAATCTTTTTAATTTAATTTTATTTATTTTTGTATAAACATATAATATATTTTTATCCCTAGGGGTACAGGTCTGTGAATTGCCAGGTTTACACACTTCACAGCACTCACCATAGCACATACTCTCCTCAATGTCCATAACCCCACCCCCCTTCTCCCAACCCCCCCTTCCCCCAGCAACCCTCAGTATTTTTTGTGAGATTAAGAGTCACTTATGGTTTGTCTTCCTCCCAATCCATCTTGTTTCATTTATTCTTCTCCCACCCCCTTAACCCCCCATGTTGCATCTCCACTTCCTCATATCAGGGAGATCATATGATAGTTGTCTTTCTCCAACTGAGTTATTTTTCTTATTCTAATTTTTTTAAGACTTTTCCTCTTTTAATGTTTTTTAACAGATTTATCTTAACAAATCCTTTCTTTAAAAATAATCTTTTTAAACTTTCATTATTACATTCATATTTCATCCTTCATTGTATCTAACTTTATTTTTTGTATACATATAGGGTTTTTGCTTCTAAAAAATTCTGGGATACAATTTCTTCTAATAGATCAAAATATACCCTAAATCTACCACAGGGCTTTGTTCTAGTCTCCAGCCTGAGCAAATTCTCTTCACTTTCTTTTTCTTCCTTTTTCCAACCAACTTCTCTTATCAATTCCTTTTTTGTAATTTTTAAAAAATATATCATCTTTACAGTCATATTCTTTCCCTTCATCGTGTTTACCCTTATTTGTGTGTGTGTACGTGTATGTGTGTGTGTGTGTGTGTGTGTGTGTGTGTATACGTATTCCTTTCTTTAAAATTTTGGGAAGTAGTTTCTTCTAAGAGACCAAAATTCACCCAAAATCAAGTGGGTGGCTCTGTTCTATTCCCCAGTCTAATATATATATATATATATTTTTTTTTTTTTAATTTTTTTAAATTTCTCTTTAACACCTTTCTTCTCCCCCAGATTTGGAGTCTCTTCTGATTTGGTTAGCATACATTTTTCTGGGGTCGTTGCCACCTTTTTAGTATTTTATTCTTTCATTCATATATTCTTATCTGGATAAAATAACAAGACAGAAAAAAATCACCACAAAAACAAAACAAACAATTAAAACAAAACAAACAAACAAAAACAAAAAACAAGAGGCAGTACTGAAGACGAGGGACCTAATCAATATGGACATTGGTAATAAGTCAGATCTAGAGTTCAGAATGATGATTCTCAAGGTGCTAGCTGGGCTTGAAAAAGGCATGGAAGATATTAGAGAAACCCTGTCTGGAGAAATAAAAGATCTTTCTGGCTTTCTGGAGAAATAAAAGAACTAATCTAACCAAGCTGAAATAAAAAAAGGTATTAATGATGTGCAATAAAAAATGGAGGCTCTTACTGCTAGGACAAATGAGGCAGAAGAAAAAATTAGTGATATAGAAGACCAAATGATGGAGGATAAAGAAGCTGAGGAGCAAAAGAGAGACAAACAACTACTGGACCATGAGGGGAGAATTTGAGAGATAAGTGATACCATAAGATGAAACAACATTAGAATAATTGGAATTCCAGAAGAAAAAGAAAGAGAGAGAGGGGCAGAGGGTATATTGGAGTGAATTATAGTAGAGCATTTCCCTAATATGGCAAAGGGAACAAGTATCAAAATCCAGAAGGCACAGAGAACCCCTCTCAAAATTAATAAAAATAGGTCCACAACCCATCATCTGATAGTAAAATGTACAAGTCTTAGTGACAAAGAGAAAATGCTGAAGGCATCTTGAGACAAGAGGTTGGTAACATACAATGGTAAAAATATTAGATTGGCAGTAGACTTCTCCACAGAGACCTGGGAGGCCAGAAAGAGCTGGCATGATATATTCAGAAAACTAAATGAGAAAAACATTCAACCAAGAATACTATATCCAGCTAGGCTATCATTGAAAATAGAAGAAGAAATAAAAAGCTTCCAGGACAAAAACAAAACAAAACAAAACAAAACAAAAACAAACAAACAAACAAACAACTAAAAGAATTTGTAAACACCAAACCAACTTTACAGAAAATATTGAAAGGGGCCCTCTAAGCAAAGAAAGAGACTAAATGTAGTAGACCAAAAAGGAACAGAGACAATATACAGTAACAGTCACCTTACAGGTAATACAATGGCACTAAATTCATATCTTTCAATAGTTAGCCTGAATGTAAATGGGCTAAATTCCCAATCAAAAGACACAGGGTATCAGAATGGATAAAAAAAAAAAAACCAAAATCCATCAATCTACAAGAAACTCATTTTAGACCCAAAGACACCTCCATATTTAAAGTGAGGGGGTGGAAAACAATTTACTTTGCTAATGGACATCAAAAGAAAGCTGGGGTGACAATCCTTATATCAGATAAATTAGATTTTAGGCCAAAGACTTCAGTAAGAGAGGAGGAGGAAGGACACTATATCATACTCAAATAGTCTGTCTAATGAGAAGATCTAACAATTTTAAATATCTATGCCCCTAACATGGGAGCAGCCAATTATATAAACCAATTAATAACAAAATCAAAGGAACATGTCAATAATAATACAATAATAGTAGGGGCCTTTACCACCTCTTTCACTGAAATGGACAGATCATCTATGCAAAAGATCAACAAGGAAATAAAGGCCTTAAATGACACACTAGACCAGATGGACATCACAGATATAGTCAGAATATTCCATCCCAAAGGAACAGAATACACATTCTTCTCTAGTGCATATGGAACATTCTACAGAGTAAATCACATCTTGGGTCACAAATCAAGTTTCAAATGGTACCAAAAGATTGGGATCATTCCCTGCATATTTTCAGACCACAATGCTCTGAAGCTAGAACTTAATCACAAAAGGAAAGTTGGAAAGAACTCAAATACATGGAGGCTAAAGAGCACCTACCAAAGAATGAATGAGTCAACCAGGAAATTAAAGAAGAATTGAAAAAATTCATGGAAACAAATGACAATGAAAACACAACTGTTCAAAATTTGTGGGACATAGCAAAGGCAGTCCTGAGAAGAAAGTATATAGCGATACAAGCCTTTCTCAAGAAACAAGAAAGGTCAAGTACACAACCTAACCCTATACCTAAAAGAGCTGGAGAAAGAACAGCAAAGAAAGCCTAAACCCAGCAGGAAAAGGGAAATCATAAAGATCAGAGCAGAAATCAATGAAATAGAAACCAAAAGAGCAGAAGAACAAATCAATGGAACTAAAAGCTGATTCTTTGAAAGAATGAACAAGATTAATGAACCCATGGCCAGACTTATCAAAATGAAAAGACAAAGGAACCAAATTAGTAAAATCATGAATGGAAAAAAAAATCATGAATGGAAGAGGAGAGATCACAACCAACACCAAAGAAATACAAATAATTATAAGAACATATTATGAGCAACAATACACCAGCAAATTAGACATTCTGGAAGAAATAGATGCATTCCTAGAGACATAGTAAACTACCAAAACTGAACCAGGAAGAAACAGAAAACCTGAACAGACCCATAACCAGTAAGGACATTGAAGCAGTCATCAAAAATCTACCAACAAACAAGAGCCCTGGGCCAGATGGCTTCCCAGGAGAATTCTACCAAACATGTAAAGAAAAATCAGTACTTATTCTCCTGAAACTGTTCCAAAAAATTAGAAATGGAAGGAAAACTCAAACTCACTGTATGAGGCCAGCATTACCTTGATCCCCAAACCAGAAAAAGACCCCATCAAAAAAGGGAATTATGGACCAGTATCCTTGATGAATGCAGCTGTGAAAATTCTCACCAGAATACTATCCAATAGGATCCAACAGTACATTAAAGTTATTATTCACCATGACCAAGTGGGATTTATTCTAGGGCTGCAAGGTTCATTCAACATCCACAAATCAATCAATGTGATACAATACATCAATAAAAGAAAGAACAAGAACCATATGATACTCTCAATAGATGCTGAAGAAGCATCTGACAAAGTACAGCATCCTTTGTTGATCAAAACTTTTCAGAATGTAGGAATACAGGGCACATACCTTAATATTATCAAAGCCATCTATGAAAAACACACAGCAAATAATATCCTTAATGGAGAAAAACTGAGAGCTTTTCTGCTAAGGTCAAGAACACGACAGGGATATCTATTATCACCACTGCTATTCAACATAGTACTAGAAGTCCTAGCCTCAGCTATCAGACAACAAAAAGAAATTAAATGCATCTAAATCAGCAAGAAGAAGTCAAACAATCATTCTTTGTAGATGATATGATACTTAACGTGGAAAACCCAAAAGACTCCAGTCCAAAACTGCTAGAACTCATACAGGAATTCAGTAAGGAGTCAGGATATAAAATCAATGCACAGAAATCTGTTGCATTTCTTTACACCAACAACAAGACAGAAGAAAGAGAAATTAAGTACTTGATCCCATTTACGATTGCACCCAAAACCATCAGACACCTAGAAATATATCTAACCAAAGAGGCAAAGAATCTGTACTCAGAAAACTATAAAGTACACATGAAAGAAACTGAGAAAGACACAAAGAAATGGAAAACTGCTCCATGCTCATGGATTGGAAGAACAGATATTGTGAAAATGTCCATGCTACCTAAAGCAATCTACATGTTTAATTCAATGTCTATCAAAATACCACCAGTTTTTTTTTTCAAACAAATGCAACAAATAATCCTAAAATTTATATGGAACCAGAGAAGACCTCAAATAGCCAGAAGAATGTTGAAAAATAAAGCCAAAATTTGTGGCATCTCCATTCCAGACTTCAAGCTCTATTACAAAGCTGTCAACATGAACACAGTATGGTACTGGCACAAAAACAGACACATAGATCAATAGAACAGGATAGAGAGCCCAGAAATAGAACTTGAACTCTATGGTCAACTAATCTTTAACAAATCAGGAAAGAATGTCCAATGGAAAAAGACAATCTCTTCAACAAATGATGTTGGGAAAATTGGACAGCCATATGCAAAACAAAACAAAACAAAACAAAACAAAAAAAACGAAACTGGACCATTTCCTTATGCCACACACAAAAATAGACTCCAAATGGGTGAAATATCTCAATGTGAAAAAGGAATCCATCAAAATCCTTGAGGAGAACACAGGCAGCAACCTCTTTGACCTCAGCCACAGCAACTTCTTCCTAGGAACATCGCCAAAGACAAGGGAAGCAAGGGCAAAAATGAACTATTGGGACTTCATCAAGATCAAAAGCTTTTGCACAGCAAAAGAAATAGTCAACAAAACCAAAAAATAATAGACAGAATGAGAGAAGATATTTGCAAATGACATATCAGATAAAGGGCTAGTATCCAAAATCTATAAAGAACTTATCAAACTCAACATCCAAAGAGCAAATAATCTAATAAAGGAATGGGCAGAGGACATGAACAGATATTTCTGTAAAGAAGTCATCCAGATGGCCAACAGACACATGAAAAAGTACTCCACATCACTTGGCATCAGGGAAATACAAATCAAAACCACAATGAGATACCACCTCACACCAGTCAGAATGGCTAAAAATTAACACATTAGAAAACAAGAAATGCTCGCGAGGATGCGAAGAAAGGGGAACCCTCCTACACTGTTGGTGGGAATGCAAGCTGGTGCAGCCACTCTAGAAAACAGCATAGATGTTCCTCAAAACGTTGAAAATAGAATTACCCTAGGATCCAGCAATCACACTATTGGGTATTTACCCTAGAGATACAAATGTAGTGATCCAAAGGGGCATGTGCACCTGAATGTTTATAGCAGCAATGTCCACAATAGCCAAACTATGGAAAAAACCTAGTTGTCCATCCACAGATGAATGGATAAAGAAGATGTGGTATAGATATACAATGAAATACTATGCAGCCATCAAAAGAAATGAGATCTTTCCACTTGCAACGACGTGGATGGAAGTAGAAGGTGTTATGCTAAGTGAAATAAGTCAATCAGAGGAAGACAATTATCATGTGTTCTCCCTAATATGAGGAATGTGAGAGGTGAAGTGGGGGTTTTGGAGGGTAGGGAAGGAATAAATGAATCAAGATATGATCAGGAGGGAGACAAACCATAAGAGACTCTTTTTTTTTTCTAGATTTTATTTATTTATTTGACAGAGATCACAAATACCCAGAGAGGCAGGCAGAGAGGAAGAGAAGCAGGCTTCATGCTGAGCAAAGAGCCCAATGCGGGGCTCAATCCCAGGATCCTGGGATCATGACCTGAGCAAAAGGCAGAGGTTTTAACCCACTCAGCCACCCAGGCGCCCCACATAAGTGACTCTTTATCTCACAAAACAAACTGAGGGTTGTCAGGAGGAGGAGGGTATGGAGAGGGTGGTTAGGTTATGGATGTTGGGGATGGTATGTGCTATGGTGAGTGTTGTGAAGTGTGTAAGCCTGCTGATTCACAGACCCATACCCCAGGGGCAAATAATACATTATACATTAATAAAAAATTAAAAAACAAAGTAAATGTCTATCTCAAGACAATGCATCATAAATGTTAAGATTTTTTTTCACTATTACTCATTGCAATTTGCTTTTTGAACATTTGTTAAATATCTCCCCATGGTTAGTGGCTTCCGTATACCTTTCAGATGTTTCTAAGTCAAGATAATGAGAAATAGTGGATCCACAATGCCCATACAAATTTAGGTTACTAGCACCATGGGGATGATGTGGATATAAGATCCATCTCCAAACTGAATATGACCTGTAATTCTCATGTCTCTTACATGGCAGGGTTCCTATGACGGGTTAACCAGTCCCTCAGAGCCTACTGCAAAACTTCTATACTTTCACAGCAGATGAGTCCTAAATATGAATCTTTAAGTGAAGAGAAAAGGCAGAGGATGACATGGACTCTTTCTCTTTGGGATAAATCTGTTTTAACATTTCAGCTGGCAGAGACTGAGAGAGCACAAGTAAGGGGAACAGCAGCAGAGGGAGAGGGAGAAACAGACTCCCCACCAAGCAGAGAACCCAATGCGGGGCTCAATCCCAGAACCCTGGGATCATGACCTGAACCAAAGACAGACACCTAGGGACTCCTGGATGGCTCAGTTGGTTAAGCAGCTGCTTTTGGCTCAGGTCATGATCCCAGTGTCCTGGGATCGAGTCCCACATTGGGCTCCTTGCTCGTCAGGGAGCCTGTTTCTCCCTCTGTCTCTGCCTGCCATTCTGCCTGTGCTCATTCTCTCTCCCTCTCTCTCTCTCTGACAAATAAAAATAAAATAAAATAAAATCTTAAAAAAAAAGACAATTTTTTTTGTTAAAAATACAATTCTTGGGAAAACTACCTAGCATTTAAAGTAGTAATGATGTACTTTTGTGAAGGTACATTTCTAACTCTGTTTCTTTTGTCTCTCAATAGGTACTAATTTGTTTAGGCTATTCAGGGGAATTTCTAGGGTTTGGTATTCTATTTTGGCAAAACCAATAATAAAATGTTTGATTCATGACTAAAGAATTTGATTACTATATATAATTTAGTAAGATGCTTGAAATAAAAATGGCTCTAACACTGAAATTCAGATAAAGCAAAGATAAGCAACTACAATCAAAAGAGAAGGGAAAACTAATATTTGCAGTTTACAGGGAAAATGTAAATATCAAATATAAGTGATCTCTAACTTGTACCCTCACTCTTCCTACATGCTCCCACATATTTTTATGAGTATGTATAAGTATCTTGGTGATTCTTGTTTATAAAAGCTAATCAGAAACTGACTTATGTTGACTTTTTGTGTTTCTCTTTGTAGCAATCAGCTTTCAAGATAAAAATTTCACTAGCTATACATTCAAATCTCACCATTGGGAAAATATGATATTTCTAGGAAATTTTTAAATTTTAGCTAAATAGAATAATTTCACACATACATACATACATATCCAATATTATAACTTTATAACAAGATACTTTTCTCTGGGGATTTGCATTTAATTATTTAATATAAATAAAATTAAATCTATAATTAAGGAGATAAATGATAAACATTTTCCATAATCACTCTACTTTGTCAAAATATAGTTTTCTAAAGTCCTAGTTGGAAAAATATATAAACACAAAATAATAAAGTAACACACATTAAGCTTGTAATACATCTCTGAGCTTTATTTACCTTAAATCACTCAATCCTTCAAATATCCTTGTGACATATATTTATATAGCAAATCAAGTTGTAATGAAACCTAAAACTGACCTAAGGCTATATATCAATTATACCTCAAAAAAAGTTCTTGAGTTTGGAGATGGATCTTATATCCACATCATCCCCATGGTGCTAGTTGACTTATACCCATTTCACAAATACAGAAACCTAAGCTTGAGCTGGAAATGTTAAATGCTCAGGGTTACAGTCAGTAGAAATGTTGGTATTATTAGCAAGAAATTATATACAAACTGAAAATGGGAATGCATCTATTCTATAACTTGCAGATGCATGCTGGTTCACATGGATGAACCCTGTGGGCCAGGACAAGGGTGGCATGGCTAGTTAAGTGCCTAGGGGAAAAATTTAAGGGGGTGCTTTGTCTCAGAGTTGGGAAAATTTAAGTCAGTACTTGAATGATCTCCATGGGTTTTTGGTATAATTAACATACAATGTTAAATTACTTTCAGGTGTACAACATATTTATTGAACAATTCTATACATTTCTCAGTGCTCAGTATGTTAAGTGTAGTCACCATCTGTCACCAAACCGTATTACAGTATCATTGACTCTATTCCCTATGCTGTACTTTTCATCTCCGTGACATATTTATTTTATAATAGGAAGTCTGTACTTCTTAATTTCCTTTATCCCCTTTAGTACTTGCATGATCTTAATAGTGGATGCTTCCTTAAATTGTGTACCCAGATACTTCGCTAGACATAACCCCCAAAATAGAATAAGTGTGTCACTCCTGGCAGAGTATAATGTAAAACCCTATTTTGTATCTCTTGTTCTTTCTTCAGCATTTCTGATTCTCTACTTTCCTTTCAGAATCTGTGCCCAGTGGTTGAAACTTTGATCAGAAACATCCTCTCAATAATCAGTTATGAATATTTATAATGGAAACTTTTTTTATGATTTTAAAATGAAAGAACATAACACCAGTTACCTGCAGAATGAAACAAATACCTTAAGACAATTCTCAGTACTAGGTAGTACTTTAAAAAAACCAGAAGCTCATTTAGGAAAGAAAAAAGGAAACTATCTCATATTGAGGGCCTATTCAGAGTCAGGCACTTTCCTCAACACTCATTAGATATTTACTGAGCACCTACAATGTGATAAGCGGTAGTCTAGCCACTAGAGATAAATCAGTGACAAAACAGATAAAAAATTCTGAACTAAATAGAGCACATATTCTACTTGATGAGATATAGACAATTAACAGAATAAATTAATAAATTATTTGAGACGTTAGAGGACAATACCACCCTAACACCCCAGAATGGTTGTGCCTTATTAAAGAGCCTCCATTCTAGCCCCCTTCCCCACGGCCAGCCCCCTAAGTATGGAGAGTCCTCTCTGTGCATCTGTAAACCAAGAAACCAAGTGTTCCTGTTTGCTGCCTATATGGGAAATACTGTGACTCGATGACTGGGAAGAACATGTGGACTCTCATGGGGAGGAATGGGGGAGGAATGGGGCTTAAAGTGGAAAGATGACAGGTTCAAAATTTGAACTGGGAGCTGAAACTCTGTGGAGTATAATACACAAGATTGAGTTGGTTTTTAGCATATAATTACAACTATGATATGTTGAGTATTTTGATAGAGAATTTTCACTGTATGAATTATATAATTTTGTAAAATGCATACACTGATTTGTCTGACATGTATAGTATCTTGCCAGCAACTGGCATAGTTAGGTAGCAAAGTGGTAAACATGAGAAAAATAAATTTATTTGTTGCCGTATTATTTATTCATTTATAGAATATGTGGTTGAAATAAAATAAAGTCGCTAGGATGTAGCAAAATCAAATAATGATCAGAGTTTATATTAAAAATTACTAACTCTTAGAAAGTAAAATTATAAACTGGCCACATACAATTTTGTAAAGAAATTATTTTTAGTTAATTTTGGTACAAATTTAGTTAATTTTGGTAGGCAGAATAATGGCAACCCCCAAAGGTGTTCATATCCTAATCCCTTGAACCTGTGAGTATGTTAGGTCACATGGTAAAGGAGAACTAAGTTTACAGAAGGAATTAAGTTGCCATTAATGGAATCGGCTGACCTTGAGGTAAGGTTGTATTCTGGATTATCCAAGTGGATCCAATGTAATCACAAGGACACTTATATGAGGGAGGTGAGTCAGTGCCAGAGAAGTGATGACACAGCAAGATTAGAGAGATGTGGTATGGAGTGATGGGATGGGATGGGGTGGGAGGGGATGGGATGAGATTGAGGACTCAACCTGCAATTCCTGGCTGTTGAGATGGAATAGGGTCATGATCCAGGGAGAATGAAGGTCCCTAGGAAAAGGAACATGGAAGAAAACAAAAACAAAAACAGAAAACAAAGAAACCCAAAAAAGCAAATTATCTACCAAGAGCTACCAGAAATGAGTGACGTCCAGCCAACACCTTGATGTAAGCCCAGTGAAAACCATTTTAGAGTTCTGACCTCCAGAACTCTAAAATGATGAATATGTGTTGTTTTAAGCCATGAAGTTTGTGGTAATTTGTTATAGCATCTACACAAAACTAGTAAAAATATGAATCTAAGGTGTATCAGATTGATCTATGGTTATAAAATGTAACTACTTTAACTGGGATCTTTTGAAAAATTTTATTCTTGATAAATGGGCTGGGTAAAAGAAACCTAGCATACCTTCTAGCAATGAAAGTTTATAAAATATCCTGTTTATTTGGCCTCAGTTCTGATGTGTAAAAATGTCTCCATCCTACTCCCATCCCAACCCCATGCCATGAAAAAGGAAACTAATCTGAATATTAGTAGTCACAATTCTGTCCTCATTTACATTTAAGGTTTAAATTTTACATCATCTGCGTGGTCCATGAAATTACTATGTGAGAAATTAATCTAGAACAGTCTTGAGGGACACCTGGTTGGCTTATTCAGTAGGACATGTGGCTCTTGATCTAAGGGTTGTGAGTTTGGGCCGCACATTGGTGGTAGAGGCTACCAAAAAAATAATAATAATAATAAAAAATTTTTTAAATGGTCTTGAGTTAGAAGTCCATCTTACAGGGGTGCCTGTGTGGCTCAGTGGTTACACATCTGCCTTCAGCTTAGATCAGGATCCCAGGGTCCTGGGATTGAGTTACATGTAAGACTTCCTGCTCAGTGGGGAGTCTGCTTCTTTCTCTGCCCCTTCCATACTCTTCCTTGTGTGCTCTTTTATTCTCCCTCTCTCTTTCTCTCTCCCCCTCCCCATTCTAATATAAATAAATAAAATCTAAAAAAAATTTAAAAAGAAGTCCATCTTGAAGAAACAAACTGAAATATTTTCCCCAGGAAAGCATCTTTACCTGAGGTCCTCTGAGAACATCCACAAACTATAATAAAACAAATTTAAGCACAAACTAATAAATAGATGTGGAAAGATACTGCTGTGAAAGACGGCAACTATAACACAGAAGTGAATCCCAACAACTTCATTATTGAATTGTTAACTACAAAATATAAGTATACATAAATAGAGATGTAGTAGGAAAGCAGAACTTCAACTAAGGATCAAAAAATTATTAAAAATGCTTTAGGACATTTTCCAAGAACAAAATAGAACCTCAAAAAAGAAAATCATTATTATAGAATATTAACCATTCAAAACACAGATGAAATAGCATATTGAATAAAGTTGAACAGAGAATGAAAACAACAAAGTCAAGAAAAAAGTTGAAAAGTTTCAAAAAGAAAAGGCAGATTACCAATCAAAGAAATATAGTTACTTTGACAGAAGATTGTTCAAGAGCATTAATAGGAATCAGAAGGTGATGAGTGCTTTTTGAAAATTCTGAGAAATAGTAACTATCAACTTTGAGCTATGTATTAAACTAAATGATCATTTGATAATAAAGTAAAATTAAAGATATTTTCACCACTAGACCTACAATTAAAACAAAACAAAGCAATTAATAATAAATGAATTCAGTATACTGGTAACTCAGGATTTGGAGGAAAATGAAGGGTATGCAAAAAGCTTAAACCTGTATTTGTAATATTTTATCAAACCAGTTGTTGGATCATCAATGATTATCATGATTCTCTATAGCATTTAATGTTTGAGAGATTTCATCATAATTTTTTAAATGATTATGAGAAAATGGATAATAAAAACAGTGTTAAAAATGACAATATAAGAATACTCTCTAAGAATTCAAAGGAAGAAAATCAAGATAAGAAAATGTAACAAGTTGAACTGAGTGTTGCAGCTTCAATTGATAATTAGCATCTGGAGTATTGAAAGTAAATAAGTTGAAAACAAGCAAAGGCACAATAGAATAATTAACTGAATTGAAAACCATAGCCTCCTTAGCAAATTCATGCGCAAAGTTAATCTTCCATTGCTCCAGATCAAATGAATACAAAGAGGAAGCAGATGGATTTCATATGGCAATTTAAAAATATCAGAGATACAGTTCTTATTAGTATCCAGGAAGAAAATCTATTGTCTAATTAACAAAAAGAAATCAGAAAACCTCAATTTTCTCTTATTTATTTTTTTAAATAATGAACATTTGGCCCTGTATCTAAATATCTGAGCTGAAAAATTATAAATGCAGTTGTTTCTGGAGATGTTAAAATAGTCATCTCCCTAAAATTGAAAAAAAAAAAAGTAGATAAAATACAAGGAAGATATTGGGGCCTATACACGAGATTGAAGTAATTAATGTATTAGCACCAATACACAGAGCACTACCAAAATTAACACCTCATAGGTATATATTATACCTTATATTCAATAATCTATCCATCTATTTATTATCATTTTATAGACATGTATAAACACATATACATTTAATTTATATATATATTTATTTTTAAAATTTTTGAAAGGTTTTATTTATTAATTGAGAGAGAGAGACACAATGAAGAGAGTTGGAACACAAGCAGGGGGAGTGGAAGAGATAGAAGCAGACTTCCTGTGGAGCAGGGAGCCCAATGCAGGGCTCGATCCCAGGACCCTGAGATCATGACCCAAGCTCAAGGCAGATGCTTAATTATTGAGCCATCCAGGCATCCCATAATTTATATGTATAAATATTTAATAACTATATGTATTTATTCATTTATCTAATATCATTTTACAATGTGGAAAATAAGGGAAATAGAGGACATAAATGAATAAAAGCAAGAACTGAAAGAAATAATTTAGAGTTGAAGTTTCTAGCTAATCTGAGAATATCTTTCATTCCCTGGTGGCTATTGGATTTTTTTTCCCCCTTGATGATGCAAGACTCCATGGATCAGACATAATTTTCTTGCCCACATTAACAGGATTACTCTACCTAAAGCCAAGACTTGAAGTCTATCAAGTATGAACTGGAGAAAAAATAATCCTATAGAATAGGGCATTATGGAAACTTACAGATTTCATATGGCAATTTAAAAATATTTACTTTAGGTAAAAGACTTTTACATTGGGTAAAAGAGGGGAAAATACCAATCTAAGAAAAAAATTTTAACTACAAGTAGGCTTTTGTGTAGTATTGTGTCCCACAGTCAAACTGGCTAAAAATTGCCCCTTGGTGCCTGAGAAAAGAAAAGGCAGATCCTTTTTGGGGAAAAAAAAAAAAACATAAAACCTTAAACTAAGGTCTCAAACATTCCACAGAAAAAAATCCTGAAGTGAATTCATAGTCAAAAATCACAAAAGAACTGAGGACACAAAATACCACGAGAATGAGTCAATAGAAATAATAGACAGTCTTCCAAAGATTCAGTAAAAAGAGGTCAGGATAATAAAACAAGAAGGGCTATCTAAACTCTGGTGGCGTTTAAATGTTTCCATATGCGATTGGTGAAAGATTAATGAGGGCAACTTCATACAACTAAATACCATCTAGATTTTGAGGTTTTTTTATTCTATAGTTACATTAAATTGATTGTTGTACTACTCTTTCTTAAATATATTTAATGTGGTGGATTAGAGGGTCTGGAGAAGATACAGAAAATGTGGGAATTATCTTTCATGGGTAATTAGCATTCCTTGGAAACTTCAGTATGTCTAGCCTCTCTATGACTTAATGTTACAGCTCTAGGACCTTGCATCTCCAATTCATGATCAAAGCTTTGAACTGGGGAGCCCCGGTGGCTCAATCCGTTAAGCGTCTGCCTTCACCGCAGGTCATGATCCCGGGGTCCTGGAATCAAGCCCAGCAATGGCTCCCTGCTCAGCAGGGGAGCCTGCTTCTCCCTCTGCTGCTCTCCCTGCTTGTGCTATCTGTGTGTGTGTGTGTGTGTCAAATAAATAAGTGTTAAACAAGGGAAAAAAAAGCTTTAAGTGGATACTATCTTGATAGGAAGTGAACCTCAAGGAGTCTAGATCTTTTTTATTAATATATCACCAGAGCATATTACTTTTATTATGAAATAAAACATCAAATTAGTGTATCCTTGGTCCTATTTACTAGCTAGACATTTGCTATATAACCTAGAATATAAGAAACTAAAAAAGGATATAATATGGATGACTAGTATGGTGTTTTTGAAGTTAACATTCACATTTTCCTTTCCAAGGGCTGCGCCCATACACACGTGAAAACTAGGAATGGGTGGACGTAATTGACACTGCTGGAGTTCTGTGCATACTCGTCTACTGGGACAGTGCACTAACCCTTAGCTTCCATGAGTGTTCTCTGCTAATGGCTCAGTTTACCTGGTTTCAGATGACCCAGGACCTAGAGAATGCTCATCACCAGGTGATGCCCAGTAGACTTTAGCTAAACCCATATCTTTGCCTGACTTCTTTCTTCATCCTTTCTCCTTCACCCCCTTACAGGTCATCTGAGCGCCTCACCACTCAATAAATCATGTGCACAGAAATCTCCTCATGCTATTAAACTAGGAAACCCAAGCTAAGGAAATGTAAAATCATTGTAGTTATTTGTTATGGCAAATTGCACACTCCCAAACATCTGAGAGTTACTAACACTCACAATGTAGTCTATTACTTGTTCCTCCTCCCTATCAGGCACTCCTATATGCTAAGTAGATAAAGTGCCATGGGTGTACATGTGTTTTTAAATATCTGTAAGTAAATGTGTTTATATGTATGTGTTAATAAACCAAATGTATTCATCTTTGTGTGAAAATTCTAGTGGAATTATCCAGCATATTTATACAATTCCAGGCCATCTTATTATCTTATTACTTACTTCCTGGAAAAAAAAAAGTCCCATTGGACCTGGTTGAATCTGGCTGTCTAGAGGAAAGAATATCCTAGTTGTTTCAGTTTATTTTTATAGCCCCATCATAGGAAGAACTCATCTTTTATAAGAGACAACACTGGGATAAAAACCCAAAACACAAATGAATTTCATAATTTTGAAGTTACAGAAGAATAAACATTTTTTATAAGGTCGGAGTTTTAAGTAGAAATTCCTTATGTTATCATGAATCACATTATAAAAGAATTAAGAAAGATGATTTCTTCCTTTTTAAGATTTTATTTATTTGACAGAGAGAGAGAGAGATCACAAGTAGGCAGAAAGGCAGGCGAGGGGGCGGGAAGCAGGCTCCCAACCAAGCAGAGAGCCCTATGTGGGGCCCAAACCCAGGACCCCAAGGTCACAACCTGAGCCAAAGTCAGAGGCTTAAACCACTGAGCCACCCAGGTACCCCAAAAGATGATTTCTTTTTAAACAACCTTTTATTCCCCCGTCCCAGTTCTTCCTTTGGAAGTGCTTGTACATTAATTACACTGTTTTTGTAACAATGGAGATAGCTTCATTAGTTCTTCCTAAACATTGCCATCTCATTTTAATGCCCAAGGAAGAATTTTCTTGATTAAAAAAAATCCTTTTGCACTTTTGTCAAATACTCTAGTTGGCTTCAGAACTCATTTTCAGCACTACCTTGGCCTCTGGCTAGGCAGCCAGTAGAACAGAGAAAGATGTTTTGGACCAAAGAGTTGCACTTACTTAACTTAGAGGACTTCTATTCTAACTAGTTAGACTTTTATGCATATTTTCATGCATCAATCCATTCAATAAGCATCTTTAATGTTTAATATGTGCACAGAACTATACAAAAGTCTGAGTATTAAAGATGGGCAAGGCACACTTACATTCTGAAGTAGCTAGAAGTGTAGAATTGGAAGTTCAACATCTAATGATATGTCACAAAGCATCATTTGCTAAGGATCATAGAAGTAGGTTAAACAAGCTTCAAGCACTTCAGAAGGAAGACCAAGGGAACAAAATAAAGGTTTGCTTGGAAGAAGATAAACGTTTGTTCAAAAGAAATAGGTTCTTAATTTTTCTCTGCTCTGGCTAATCAGAAATGAAGAAATCCTTTCCTTAAAAAAATAGAAATTTAAATGCACAATCAAGAACTCATCACACATTAGATGCCTGGGTGGCTCAGACAGTTAAGCTTCTGCCTTCAGCTCAGGTCATGTTCTCAGGGTCCTGGGATCTCAGGGTCCTGAGCAGGGAGCCTGCTTCTCCCTCTGCATCTCCCCCCTGCTCCTGTTCTCTCTCTCTCTCAAATAAATTAAAAAATATTTTTAAAAAAGGAAAAAATATCCTCATCATACAGATACACACAAGCAAAGTTGTGGATTACTATATATGAAAATAGTGTAAGGTAAACTTTGAGGACAGAGAACCCAACCTGATTCAGTTGGAAAGACATGGAAAGGAGTATCTGAGCTATTTTTATGGACCATCAAATTTCCCTATCTTGTAATACTCTGAAGCAGCCATGTCAGGTGAAGAACAAATGCTGTCAAGATTCTGTTCAATTTCATTACAAAGCATTCAAAATGAATTTTTGACTAGACCTGAAAACCTTTAAGAATGTTAATTTACTCTGCTACTGTTCTGTCCTGGAACTAAGACTCTAGAATTTAAGGACAAAGACTTTAACTTAGCAAAAGTCTAATTTTTCCCATCTATCAAATGTCCAACAATGTTCCTAGATACCTGCTTGAGTACTTTTTTTCCTAGATGGTTTTAGAATTTTTTTTTCCAGTTATAGGAACAATAGGCAGACCATATTAGGGTGGTTGCAAATGAGATGTTAACCTCAAAATACGTTATTTATTTTATTTGCACACACACAAAAATACAACATAGCCTTCTCCAAATGACTATTTTTCATGTTTTCTGTATTTTGTAACTAATTTTTGCCTACCTGATCAATTATTAAACATGTATATAACATTTCTAAGTAGGTGGTAGATTATTCTTTCTCTGCAGTTCTATCAAGCTTTATTCAATTTTGTGGCTGTGTTGTTAGACGCATACAAGTTTAAAACTTTATCTTCCTGGTGGATTGAAATGTTTATAATTATATAACAACCTTGCTTACCTCAATAAAGTTTTATATTCTTAAATATAGTTTATATTAAAGTTAGCATGGTAATAATAATGATTCTCTTTTGCCTAATATATCTCTAATATATTAATTCCTTTTTTACTTTCAACATTTCTGCAGTTTTATGTTTACCGGTGCCTTTTGTATGAAGATTTTTTTTTAAGATTTTATTTATTTATTTAACAGAGAGAAACACAGTGAGAGAGAGAACACAAGCAGAGGGAATGGAGAGGGAGAAGCAGGGAGCCCGATGCGGGGCTCAATTCCAAGATGCCGGGTGGGGGCATCATAACCTGAGCTGAAGGCAGTCACTTAATGACTGAGCCACCCAGGCACCCCTGTATGCAGCTTCTTTTAGCCATCTTAATCAACTCTATCTTTTCCTCCCATGAGGATTCTGTTTGCTTCTGCCATGTACCTGGGGTCACCATTCAGGCACACTTTAAATTCTCAACTTCCTGAGGTGTTTTAGACAATGTAGATAAGAAGAATTTTTCTATCAATCATCCTGAGGGCTAGATTAAAGTAACAAATTTTCAAGGATAATTTAACCTGGTCATTTGACACTAAAATTTGAGATTGGAAAATTTCCTAGCATTCCCCTGAAAAGTTGGGTAAATTTTAAGTTTATTCTTACTCAGACCTCTGAGGTCTCGTATTTATATGGAAGGCAAGATGGTATTAAATTAGGAGAGAGATACTACATAATTATCAAGATCCAGAGTCATTATAGTGCTGGTAGAATTAAAATTTCTCTTTTTAAACATCTTGTTGAGGACTTAATAGGTTGCCATATAAAGCAAGATAATGGGATCAAACCTTCAACAGGCTTTCAGTCTAGCTAGTGCTTGCCTTGATCATTAAATTGCCTCTGTATTTTGTCCATTTTACCTCTTGTTTAGGTCTCTTCTTACTGAGCTCATCTTTCCAGAAGTTCCTTCCCTGATATCAAGTCTCAAGTTTCAAACTATTCAAATTAGTCATCCTTCAATATACAAACTTACTTCAAGTTCACTGTTTCTCAAATTTGAGAAAGGCTATCTGACCTGTGGTCACGTGGGGCTCTGTAAATACAAGGAGTCACTTACTGGAGCAAAGTAAGTGTACATTTTTAAAAGGTACAATATGCAGTAAGCATTCACAAAGGGAGGGAGGAGAAAACTACCAATAATGAGTCTCAAAGATGCTTTCAATTCTATTTTTTAAAATAATTTTCCACTGCCTTTAAATCTTGGAGTTTTAAAGAATATTAAAGTTCATGTTATATAACCCCTTAATGAAATAGCAAGAATATTCTGAAATATTCCAATTACATGGCTATTCATAGCTTATTCCTGATACTTTCTCTAATATGGAATTCATTTAATGAGAAGATAATCAAGTTGCTAACTATCTCTAATTTTGGTCTTTTTTTTAATAAAAGAAAATATAGACTATCTCTTTTCCCCCTACTCACCTTGATTCTAAATTGATATCCTAAATTCTCACTAAGATTATTTACATTTGACTCAAATTCTTCACAGTTATCAAGTAGGGAAGAATATGATTTTCATCAGACCATGAACCTACTGAACAATGCAGATGGGATCTTGAATGTCTACTGGGTCAGATAATAGCTCTCATTCATTCAGAACCATATGTCTGGGGCAACTGGGTGGCTCAGTCAGTTAGGTGTCATCCTTTGCCTCAGGTCAGAATCCCAGGATCCTGGGATCAAGCCCCTCCTTGGGTTGCCTACTCACTGGGGAGCCTGCTTCTTCCTCTCCCTCTGCCTGCTGCTGCCCCTGCTTTTGCTCTCTCTCTCTCTCTCTCACTCTCTGTCAAATAAATAAATAAAATCTTAAAAAAAAAAAAAAAGAAAAAGAACCATATGTCAATTAGTCCTAATTTATGAATTGTTCGGCCATCATTGGTTCACAGTCTTGGCTGCATATTTTGAACACTCAGGAGTTTTTTAAAATTATTCATCCTCAGAACCCCCTGAATGCAAATTAAATTAGGAATTCTTTTCATAGAGACTGGGACACTAGAAATCTCCTCAAATATGTGGTTGTGTCTGAGACCCACAGTTTTCATAGAGCCTTAAAGTTCTATCGTTTCTCAAGCCTTTACTGTTTTCTAAGGCTTCTCCTCATAATTCTGGTCAACATAAATTTTCCCCCTAGAGATAAAACTTAATATGGAATAATCTAATCAGAAAGGACCTCCTCATTTGAAAATAGTGAAGTACTTCATTGGCATATTGTGCCTTTACCACAATTTTCTTCTTTTAGGGGGGAGGGGCAGAGGGAGAGAGAAAATCTTAAGCAGGCTCCATGCCCACCACAGAGCCCCATGAAGGGCTGCATTTCATGACACTGGAATCATGACCTGAGTTGAAAACAAGAGTCAGACGCTTAACCAACTGAGCCGCCCAGGCGCCCAACCACAATGTTCTTTTTGCTTCCATTTTCCTCTCTGCAGTCAATCAGCAGATGAGAGCTTTTCTGACCTCTAATCCCACTATAATAAGAAATGATTTACTATCAATTACTTTCCTTTTAATTAGCATATATTAAACCTGTGCAGTTATACTCTGAAATCTCTGAAATCATGCATTATCTATTATGGAATAGTGTATTTCCTCTCTCTCTTTCTCAATGCACTTACTTCTCTGGTTGTAGAAGTTATATTAGTCATTGCTAGATAAGACTAAGATGTAAAATAATTTTTTTAAGATTTTATTTATTTATTTGAGAGAGAGAGCATGCATGAATGGGGAGAGGAACAGCGGGACAGTGACAAGCAGACTCCATGCTAAATGCGGAGCCAACACAGGGATCGATCCCATGACCCTGGGATCAAGACTGGAGCTGAAATGAAGAGTCAGAGGCTTAACTGGCTAAGCCACTCAGGTGCCCTAGAATTACAAAGAATTTTTAAAAATCTTTGGGATTCTTTTCCCATGGAAATACCTTTGGGTTGTCTTTTTAATGCTTTTTATTGTACCTATTTTTTATAGACTTAGGAGCATATTTTGAATATTTCCCAACTTGCTTTGTCACTTAACAATGCTACATGAATATCTTGCTATGCAAGTATGCTGAATATTTTACTTTTTCATGGTGCTATGAATTGATTGTATTATCCAAAATATGGATGTTGAAGTCCTAACCCCCAAGGTCATGGTATCTGGAGATGGGGCATAGGGGAGATAATTAGCTTGAGATGAAATCATGGGAACAGGTTCTTTATGATGAGATCAGTGCCCTTTAAAAAAGAGACCAGAGCATACAAGTGTACACACATCCTCCCTCCCTCTGTCTTTCCCCTTCTCCCCTGCTGCCCACATACTTCATACAGTAGGTGAATGTTTAACTTTTTAAGGAACAGTGAAACTTTTATAAAGTGTTGGTATCATTTTATATTCTTATCGCAAGAACCAGTTCCAGGTCTCTTATGTCCTCACCAATACATTGTCTGGTCAGTTCTAGCGATGAGATAGGTGAACAATGTGGTGTTATCTTGTCATTCTAATTTGCCTTCCTAATGACATGATGTTGGGTGGTTTTTCCTGGGTTAATTGCCAACCATCTATCTTTTTTAAAAATTTTCTGTTCTTCTGATTTGTCATCTTATTACTGAGCTTTGACAATTCTTCATGCATTTTCAATAAAAGTCCTCTAATGGAAATATCATCAATATATTCTCCTAGCCTTGGTCTTGTCTTTTCAATAGCTTTTCCACAGAAGACATTATTACTTTTAATAAAATCTAATTTGCTCATTTATTCTTTTACTGGCTATTCCTTTTGCTGAATTAAAGACTTATTTTCCTTTATTTCCTTCTGTAATTTTTATAGTTTTAGGGTTTTTTCATTGATGTGTATGGTTCATTTTGAGTTAGTCTTTGAAAGTTATTTTTTTAGAATATGGATACCCAATTGTTATATTAATATTGATTTAAAAAATTATTCCTTCTCTACTAAAATGCTTTTGTAACTTCACTGAAAGTCATTTATTTATTTTTTTTCTGGACTTTCTCTTTGGTTGTATTTGTTTATTTTATTGATACCAATATTTTCATGTATTAATATGTTTTTATAATAAGTCTTAAATCAAGGTCATATATTCCTTCAACTTTCTTCTTAAAGTTGTTTTTGCTATTTATCCTTGCCTTTCTGTAAGAATTTTAGAATCCACTTGTTAATTTCAACATTTTAAAAAAGAATACTAAGTGCTCGCTTTGGCAGCACATATACTAAAATTGGAACGATACAGAGAAGATTAGCATGGCCCCTGCGCAAGGATGACACGTAAAAAAGAATACTAAGATTGAGATTATATTTAATCTTCATTTTTTAAAGAAATATTATTAAAGATTTTATTTATTTATTTTAAAGAGAGTGAGAGAAAGAGAGCATGAGGGAGGAAAGGGCAGAGGGAGCAGGAGAAGCAGAAACCTCCCCCTGTCCCAACCTCAGCTAAGCATGGAGCCTGAGGCAAGGCTCAGTCTCAGGAACCAGGGATTATGACCTGAGCTGAAGGCAGCCACTTAACCAACTGAGCCACCCAGGTATCCCTAATCTTCAATTTAGAAAGAAATATTGAATGTACCTCTCTCCCCTTCATTCCCTGTTCCAATGTGACAATACAAGCCAGGAACAGAGTCCTTACCAGGAACCAAATTAGCTGACAACCAGCTAATGGGACTTCTCAGCTTCCAAAATGGTGGGAAATGTAAATTCTACTATATAAGTCACCCAGTCCATGGTATCTTGATATAGCAATCCAAGCAGACAAGGATTTATGGCACTTTATATTTTAACCGTTCATCTAGTTATTTTCAAATTGTTTGCTATGATCAATAAATTCACAATAAATATTTTATATGTAAAAATTTGACTTATAGGGGCACCTGGATGGCTCAGTGGGTTAAGCCTCTGCCTTCGGCTCGGGTCATGATCTCAGGGTCCTGGGATTGAGCCCCACATCGGGCTTTCTGCTCGGCGGGGAGCCTGCTTCTCCCTCTCTTTCTGCCTTCCTTTCTGCCTATCTGTGATCTCTATCAAATAAATAAATAAAATCTTTAAAAAAATTTTTTGACTAATAACTCTATTTAATAGGATGTTCTTGCCTCCCCCCAAAGGAATTTTAGGAATCTAGTAATGAATTCCAAGCTAGAGCACACTATCAACCTTGCAGTATCAATGCTTAGTGCTACCTAACTGGACGTAATTCTAGTATTTCTCCCTTATATATTATTCCAATAAAACTTTATAGCATGCTATTTTGTATGTACCCTTTCCAGTGGCTGCTCATGTTTAAATTTTGATTTTTTCCACATTCACATATTTGTTTCTGAAAAAAAAATAATAAACAGTTTCTTTAACACAGAAATATTATCTATTTCCTTTACTTTACCGACCTGAAGATATAAAGCAGATTCTTAATAAAGACTTGGCAAGTTAAAATAAAGAGAAGAAGAGTGTTTTTTTTAAATTTATCAATCTTGTTTTCTTTATATAGTAGCCATGTTTGACAAAAAATTATTATACATGGCCTGCCACCCGTGAATGCACTTGTGGACATGATAGGACAGAATAATTGAAACTAGAGATTTCAACTATCCCTTGAAATTAACAATTTCAAGTAACATTCCTCATTGTTATTTCTTCATATGCAAATGAGAAAAGTAAAATAACTAAGTAAATATATTTATTCCTATTGCTGTTTTAACATAAAAAGTAGTCTTATCCTTTTACTGATGAAAATATTTTTTTCACTGTCACCATAAGTCAAGCCTACATCTGAGTCCAAAATGTAATAGACAATATTTAAAACTATGTATTTCCTAAGTCTTGATAAAATTATATGACCTGGCAATTTGAAATCTCAGAGAAGCTAGCACAAGCTGAAACTCGGAGTTCCTCCAATTGTAAATGGAAAACATGCAAAGTGATAATATAATTCATTTTCATTTCTGAATTGTAAACAGCTAATATGTGAATAATGCTTGTTACTATTCTCCTCCTCCAGTCTTTCCAGTGAAGAGTTAGTCTCATTTAAATTACGTAGCCTAATGAGCCATGATGGTATTGCTACATTTTTTTTTAAAGATTTTATTTATTTGACAGACAGAGATCACAAGTAGGCAGAGAGGCAGGCAGAGAGAAAGGAGGAAGCAGGCTCCCTGCTGAGCAGAGAACCTGATGCGGGGCTCAATCCCAGGACCCTGAGATCACGACCTGGGCCGAAAGCAGAGGCCCCAACCCACTGAGCCACTTTGGTGCCCCTTATTTATTTATTTATTTATTTATTTATTTATTTATTTTACATTTTTTATTCACTTGGAAAGTTATAAGAGAATTTAACTACTTTGAAACTTACGATGACAATTCTAATACCTAAATAGTAGATTCCAATAGTGCTGGTGATTTTCTTCCTCATGACTTTAAGCTTTCACATTTTTAGATATCAAGCACACCTTTATCTTAATATATATCTCGCTTCAATATTTATCTTAAACACTGGTCTTAAACATCTACAGAACAGCCCCTAATTTCTCACCAATTGAGATAATCATATGAGCTAACTTCTGTGAATGTGCTTTCAGTTTTAACTTTGGGTCAGTAACAAACTTGTTATAACTTAAAAAAAAAAAAAGCCTTCATTGTTATACTAAACAATCCAAAATAAGCATTTAAAAATATTTACAATAAACCCTATTTACTAGACTATTTATTAGATACTCCAGTCTTAAAATTCTAGCCTGTCCATAAATATGATAATTTTAACATTTGCCATCTATTTCCTTCCCAGAAGTAATACTCCCAGCAGGCTCACCACTTCTGACATTTTCTTTCGTTTTACAGAGATAAGTGGCATCCTGGAAGTGCCTTCCCTTCTCCCCATCACATTAGCATTCATAATATTAATTGCCAAAAATTACCAGCTGCAAGAAGTTTTATCTAACAAAGCTGTTCTATGGCTTTCTCAAGACAATTTAGTACCATTTATGTCCCAAGCAAACACTTAGGTATGTAAATAGGAAGAAGCCCACAGTATAATTAATATTTAAAAGGTAAAATGTCAGACTCAGCTAAGCAATTTTTAACATCCTTCACCCCTCCACCCCTTTTGCTTTAACCACATGTTCTTCCTAGAGATGAGCTCTGGGATTTTACTGAGAAAGCTACGATTGATCACAGCTAAGTGTTTTGCTATAAAGCGCCAACAATTACCCAGACATGCAGTGCTGAATTCAGGTTCGGGAATGAATATATTTAACTCTGAAACTCCTGCTGCTCATTTGAATATTTCTATGGAAATAAATTATTTAACCCAAGACAGCAAATTATTTGAACTAAGTTAATACAACAAAAATATAAATCAGGATCAGGCAAGTAAGAAGCAGTTGGCAAGAATAAGATTCTTCACAATTTGATACATATGGATTAATCACCTGCCAATAAAAAAGCTGACTATTGCATGCATCTTGAAAGTACAATGAATTCAAATTACCTCTATTAACCAAGAGGTCATCTTTATTCAGATGTGTTGGTGATTCTTGATAGTTATGTCAATTTCTGCCACTCTTAGAAAGCTCACAGAAAGTAAAGGGTGTCTTCAAGTTAAAAAGATAATTTACAAGAAATAAAATGCATGCAATTATCTGAAATATTTACTTATTTTAAAAGGGGTGAGTATTGTGACTTATTTGGAATTCTAATGTCTAAATCAAAAATCTAAAGTTCTTTCTTGAAAGTTTCTAGCTTTCTGAAGGAGCTAGGAAATTAAATAAAAGACGAGGACATAATGGAAATCACAACTTGAAATCAGAAGAGAAGACAAAAGGAATAATTGGATAAAACCAATTCGTCCTAGCATAAAAAAGAGTTTGGATTTTAAGAAATGGCAATACTCAGCATGAACAGGACTGAGCTACAACCAACAGTAAAGCACTCACTGGCTATCCTTGGACTTGCCTGTGAAAGAGCAACAAAGCATCAGAACAGAAGCTCTAGATATTTCTAAGACATTCAAATAAACAATTGAGAATAATTTGCAAAAATGAAGGTATGCTGAAAGGATATCTTGGCCATTTCCAAAATATATTTCTTTAAATCTCTACTTATAATCAAGCATATATTATTTTCTACTATACTAGTTTTCTTCATTGTTGTTTTAATATATTGAATACATTTTTACTACTTCAAAGTTAGTATCCCAATTGTCTTTAGCATCCATCTCAATATGGCAGAAACTCTTTTTCTTAAATGTTAAGATATGGCCGTAGGTTTATATGTGATATTGTCAGCAAATTACTTCTAACATCTAAGGGACTATGGCTCCAGGAGGTGAACTCTCAATTGGTTCATTCCCATTACCACATATTAACAGTCTCTATATTTTATGGAAATACAAATTATCTTTAAGATAATTTATACAGATTCCTCTATTAATCTGAGAATGTTAAACAAAAAGGCTACTTTCAATTTTAACATCATTTGCAAAATGTATTACCTCATCACAGTATAGAACTACTGAACATGTTACATACCAATTTATAAATGGATTCACCTCGAACTGCTTGCTTTAAAAAAATTATTATATTCTTTTGCACATCTTATTTACCACTCTGGATGATTATTAGTAGTCTTCCCTTATAATAAGTATTGAATCTGTCTTTTTAGCAGTTTCTACTTCAATTCAAATTTCTTGTCTATGTTTTAAGAAAATTATTTGTAAAATAAGGAGTAACTTATCTCTAAGTGAGAGCCTGAGCAGTTTATATATTTAAATGTGCACATGTGTGTATATATGAATACATTTTTCCAGTGCTTATGTTGGTTTCTCAAGCGTCTTAAAATTAGTTAAAGCAATTGCCTGAAGTTCTATGTTAGTTGAGCTTGCTTCATTTAGTAAGGTGTGACTGAACATACTTACTGAACTTACCCCTAACTCCCACTGCCCTGCCCATATAGCCTTCTAAGAATCCCAAGATTGCCAGAAATAAATGAATGGTGGCTGTTTCATTACAATCATCTAACTCTTTAGTAATGGTTAACTCATTTATTTACTCAACAATAGCCTAAAATGAAGCATAAAGAGCCACAGAGCAGGATCTTAAGTGGAACTAATACAGAGATACCAAGATAATGCTACAAAGTGACCAAGAATAAGAAAATAAATAACCCAGTTAAGAATTGGGCAAAAGATTTATGTTTTTTAAGATTTTATTTATTTACTTGCCAGAGAAAGAGAGTTAAGTAGACAGAGCAACAGGCAGAGAGAGGGGGAAGCAGGCCTCCGCCTGAGCAGAGAGCCCAATGTGGGGCTCGAGCCCATGACCCTGAGATCATGACCTGAGTTGAAGGCAGAGGCTTAACCCACTGAGTCACCCAGGCACCTGGGCAAAAGATTTAAACAGACACTTAACTAAGGAAGGTTACAGACAACAAATACATGATAAAGTCATTAATGTGAATAATTATTAGGAAAAGGGTATTTAAAACCACAAAGTTTGTTATCTGACCAAAGTGTTATCATACAGTTGATACGTCATGATATAAGTCATGGTGATGTAAAATCAAGGTGATGCAAGTTAGATGCAGTTGGCAGGAAAAAATTCTTCACAATTTGATAATTACTGATTCATTACCTGCAACCCTTCATTCCATGTATTTCATTCATCTCAAATTTGAGTTTATATTATCTCTATTAACTAAGATTTTATTTATAAAATTATGAAAATTATTTAAAATTGTTCTAATTGATGAACAATCTAATGAGAAAAAAATTTAAGATTTTATTTATTTGACAGACAGAGATCACAAGTAGTCAGAGAGGCAGGCAGAGAGAGGAAGGGAAGCAGGATCCTGAGCAGAGAGCCCGATGGGGGGCTCGATCCAAGGACCCTGGGATCATGACCTGAGCCAAAGGCAGAGGCTTAACCCACTGAGCCATCCAGGTGCCCTTATTTATGAAAAATTTTTAAAGTGAAATTAACATACTGGTGAACAGGTGGAACAATATTGCAGCAGGGATGCAAAATGCTGTAACTACTTTGGGAAACTTTATGGCAGCTTCTTATAAACTTTTACTAAACTTTCATTTGTATTTTATAAAGTGCGGTCCCAACAGGAAGACAGTTCATGAACTTCGCATCAAAAGACAATTTTTTATACAAAGTGCTAAATATGGGACTTCTTTTCACATTCTTATAAATATGAAACACACCTGTTGCTTACAATTTTGTAATTTTGTATTTTCCAAGTGTGCATATTGTACACTTTTTGGGGATATGCTTAGTAATGCTATGTGTGATTTTTCTGGAGGTTGATAACTTTGCTTGCAGTAGATTTTCTTTAAAAGAATGGGCAGTTACATGCATACTTCAAAAGTACTGACCTGTAAAAAAAAAAGTTATATAGGTTTTGTTTGCTATCTTAATTTTGGTTGTATTCTTTGATGTTAACACATTTTGTATAATTGTATTGTATAGCTGTATTGCATCATGTAGTATCAAATATTAGATGTGATTTAATAGTGTTAATCAATTTAAACCCATTTTAGTCACTTTTTTCCCAAAAAATACTGTCAGATGCTGATGTTCAGTGTAATTTCTTTGTCTGTTCAGTTACAGAAAATGGTGCTCAGCTGTAGAATGCATTGTACCTTTTACCACCTGATGTGTACACCCCCGTAACAGAAAAGGGCAACAATAAAACAGCAATCCTACAGAAAGAATATGGCAGAAAAAGAAAAAAAATGTGGCACATTGGCCACTCCCTACTACTTTGTCCAGAAAGAAATAAAAACTTAAGTTTACACACACAAAGAAAATCTCTATTCTGCTGTTTACAGAAATGCTTATACTGGCCATTAATGTGGAACAATGCAATGCCCTTCAGTAGGTGAAGGGATGAAATGTTACACATCCATGCAATGGAGCACTACTCAGAAATCAAAAGCAATGTAACTAGTGATCCATGTAACCATATAGATGAATTCCCAACAGCATCTCTCCAAGTGAAAGAGGTCAGACCCAAACAGCTGTGTCATATATAATTCATTTCTATGTCATTTCAGAGAAGGTAAAATGAATAGGAATGGAGAACAGACCTACAGTTTCCAGGCATTTATGAGTTAAGAGGAGTTGACCGCACACAGCAACTTTAGGAATGTGGGTGGGAGGGGATGGTGGAATAGCTGAATCTTGACCGTGGAAAATATGTGACTCTGTACAGTTTTCAAGTCATAGGACTATATGTCACTAGTACATTTTACTGTATACAGATTTTTAAAAAGTAAAAGTAGAGAAAATGAGATGTAGAGATTGTGTCTATGTACACAATAGTTGTATCGAATGATATCCCAATATTTTAGTGGCTATTAAGCCTATTAAAATAAGCATGTTCTGTTTTTTGTTTTTAAGTATGTTCTGGCTCTTTCTTCAAAATAGTAAGGAGAGGGGGCACCTGGGTGGCTCAGTGGGTTAAGCCTCTGCCTACGGCTCGGGTCATGATCCCAGGGTCCTGGGATGGAGCCCCACATCAGGCTCTCTGCTCCGCGGGAAGCCTGCTACCCTCCCCTCTCTCTCTCTCTGCCTGCCTCTCGGCCTACTTGTGATCTCTCTCTCTGTCAAATAAATAAATAAAATCTTTTTAAAAAATAGTAAGGAGAGAAGGCCATGAGATCAGTGAGAGGAAGAATGGTATGTTTGAAGTCAAACATGTGATGCTGAAGCACACACACACACCCATACTATAAACCCTAAATATGAAAGCAGGGAGCAGAGAGTAGGCATGGATAGTATACAGATTTTATTCCATTTGCCAACATCAACTGCATGCCAGTAAGATGTCCAGCATGTTGAGAAGAATTCCGAGGCCAAATGCAGACTCAGTGTTAAAGAGTACTTTGACTGACAGCTGGTGCAACAGGGAAGGAGCAGCATGCACATTTGCCATTTCTATAGAGATTAGTGGAGTATGTGGAACAAATTGATCCATCAGAGCAGAACAAGCTAATAGAGTTAGGAGATTTGATGTAATAGCAGATTCTTCCTTATCTTATATAAATTTAGATACAGAACTTCTCCCCACTGGACCTTAATTCCATCCCAACGAAAATAATGAGGCATTCGTAAAATGCACTAACATTTTTCAGAAATAACTTTTTATAGACCAGGTTGGAAATTTTTCTGTGAAGTCAGAAGTGCTCAAATATAAGACAGTGATACTTGCTTTCACCAACACCACCAGAAACTAATGAAGTTAAAATGAAAATCAAGAAAACAAAAGGATCAACCTTTGTTCAAATATAACTCTTTTAGAGTGCCAACTGTTTCCAAACATAGATATAACTCAAAAACATCATTATTCAAAATGACAGTGGATTTCACTTTAGAGTGTAAGTAAGTGATTGCAAATTTCACTCATAAGAACACAAAGTGAAAATAGATGAGTTTTCCAAAAGCAGAATTGTTAAATGGGCACACTGAGAAAACAGCTAATCAAGAAAGCATAATAAGTACAGAAAAAAAATCTATATGTAAAAATAATTATGTGAATCCATGTGTATATTAAGTTCAAAGAACATTGTAAGGGAAGCATTTAATAAAAATGTAAGTGAAATTATGGGTTAATGGAATGCATAGTTTCATGAGCATGCACACTTTCATACTTTGAATATATAGTAGGAAAATATCCTTTGTGAAAACTGCATTTCATTTTCACTAATTAAGGAAATATTTATGAAACTATGAAAAAAATAAGGATGTTTGGCACAATACTATTTACAGTAGGAAAAATCTGAGTAACTTAGACATAGAATAACCAAGGGTTTATTAAAGGCATGATGTTCATAGCAATGTTATGTGACCATTAAAATCATTTTGTTATATATGTATTTGTAAATACAAATGTGGATGTGCCTAATATCTTATTATGTGACAACTCAGTATATAAACAATTAATTATGGTAATTGTGTATTTCTGAAAGATGAAATTTCCATTATTATATACATAAACAAATCTACAAAACAATGTTACTAAGAAGAGGGTAGGGAGTTCAGCAATGAATCTAAGGATACTGCAGTCTTCCAGGATTAGGCTCAATTTAGAAGAGGCTGCACAATTGTGTTGTCTAGGCCTTTGTGGGATCTATTCTTGCCACTTTAGTTCTATGACCATGGAATCTGTTGTCATAAAACAATAGATATTGAAGTCTAGTGTCCAGAGGGAAAGACATCATGGAATATGTGTAAGAATTATGTTTGATATCCATGTTTATAGATTCATAGTCAAGTGAGTCTTAATTATTCCTTTTGGATATTACTTTATGTGAAAAATTATACTGCTCTCTTTGTGTGGTTCCCTATTAGAACTCATCAAAGCAGAAGAAAAAATATATATATTTGTTTGGAGCAACTTGTCCCCTCACATGTTATAAGGTTAGCTCATAGAGATGAACCCTAGATAGCCCAGACTCCCAACTGCTTTGATTTCCAGATTTACTAACATCAGGATTTCCCAACTGCTACCTTCTAGTTGGCCATAACGACTATGTAAGCCTGTGGTGTGCTGACTTAGACTGTGCTATCCAATCAACCTTCAATACATAATACCAGGACTCACTGCAATTAAAGAAACAAAATGGGAATAAGAAAAATTCATATTACCCAAATTCCCTACTCCTCTCTAACGCCCCTTGTCCTCCATGCTATTTGTTATGCTCCACAAATGAGTGAAACCATATGATAATTGACTTTCTCTGCTTGACTGATTTCACTCAGCATAATCTCTTCCAGTCCCGTCCACGTTGCTACAAAAGTTGGATATTCGTCCTTTCTGATGGAGGCATAATACTCCATAGTGTATATGGACCACATCTTCCTTATCCATTCATCCGTTGAAGGGCATCTTGGTTCTTTCCATAGTTTGGCGACTGTGGCCATTGCTGCTATAAACATTGGGGTACAGATGGCCCTTCTTTTCACGACATCTGTATCTTTGGGGGTGGGGGGGTGGGAGGTTGGAGGTTGGGGTACCAGGTGGTGGGTATTATAGAGGGCACAGCTTGCATGGAGCACTGGGTGTGGTGAAAAAATAATGAATACTGTTTTTCTGAAAATAAATAAATTGGGAAAAAAAAAGAAAAATACATATTGCATGGACCACTGGGTGTGGTCCACAAATAATGAATTCTGGAACACTGAAAAGAAATAAAATAAAATGAGAAAAGAAAAACGAATAATTTTGATGAGTTAATGTTCATTAAACAGGTACTATGTGCTTGAAATTATGCTACTCAGTTTATATTCATTAAGCAATTTAGTGACAAGACATCATTTTATTAATAAATTAAATGAATACAAATGTATTGAATAATCTTTAAGACAATAGCATATAAGAAACATACTCAGGTACTGGGGCGCCTGGGTGGCTCAGTGGGTTAGAGACGAAACATCTTTACCAATGATGATTTTGAGGATGTCTCCTTCTTCTTACAGTTTACCTAGTGCTATTAGTTACTAACAAAAAGGAAAGTAAGCTTCAGTAGGTAACACAAAACAGTAGGATAAGGAAATCTTAAATGGTGAATTTGGGATGCTTGTGGTGGTCAGGACTAGTCTGTCTATCTACCTACCTACCTACCGACTTATCATCTATCTATAGATAACTGATGAACTTCAAACATGCCATTTCCTCTCATTCTCCACCAAGGGCTTTTGCATGTACTATTTCTGTGCCCCACATGCTATTCCCGTACCTCTAGTAGTTATTTTTCAAAGTTGCAGCATGAATGTGACTTCCTAATAAAATAATTACCTTCCTTGTAGATTGGGTAAGGTGCCCTTCATTCACTCTTAGAGCATCATGTACATCATGTAAAATGTGTATCATAGCACTTTTCAGGGGTTTAATGGTGTTTGCTCATCATTGCATCCACAAAGCCAATTTCAGTGAGTGTTACATAATAGGTTCTTAATTTAAAAGTTGAAAAAAATCAGTGAATAAATAATATGATATCCAATAAAAGAGTTCTATTTCTGGCAAATGGGATGACAAGAGATAATCTTTCATGACTTTATGAATGCTCTGAGGACCATGATAATTTTGCAGCAGATCAGAGAGTTAGGAAGCTGGCTTGGCAGTTAGCCAAACGCACTTAAACTGGTACATCTCTTTTAGGGCAACATTGCCTTGAGCGTAACAATTTTCATCTTCACAGAAAACACAAAGAGTCCTCTTTTATACAGGTACTGCAATTTGCTTGCTCCCTACTTCTGAAACGCGAGTTTGTATTATATGCTACATTTAAGGTAGTTTCTCACTTGACAGAGGCTTTCGATGGTCCTTTGGAATAGGTGCTCTATCTAAACAGAAAACACCTGGCAAGGGGTTATCATCTTTTTCTTTATGTTCAATCTTTGGATTTTAGAGATTTCATACCAAACCCACCTGCACTCTGGTGTTAGTCTGCTCAGTGACATCACACCACAGACTCCTAAAAGCAGGCTTGTCCTTTATCTCTTTACATGGTCTCCAAAATAAATAGATTTTATCCATACATTTGATGTTAGCATCAAACCTTTTACTTTCTTAGAATTTCTTAGAATCTGAGTTACTGCCTATGCAGTTTGGATCCCAGGTTGGATCCGAATGAACTAGTAACCAGAACCCCACCAAGTCCCTTGTGAGACAGCAGCTCTCACCCCTCCTAAAACTAATGGTCATAATTAGTAAACCTCCCTGAAAGAGATTCCCCTCTTCCTCTCCCAGTGCTCAGATGTTCTTCCCATACTCAGAGCATTTAGAGAAAAGCAAAAGAAAATAATTTTTCCACTCATTTTGTTCTTTTTCCTTATTTTTATGATTTGTTTTATTTAGTACACCAGCCATACATTGATATCAAAATTAAATAAGAAATGAAAAAGCAAACATACCATTATCTCACCCTTATAAATCAGCTATTTCATTCAGTCTTATAACACTTGACCACATCTGAGCATGATTTTTATGGTACGCACTTATAATTAAAGTTTTGTGGTTCAGACTTGTTAAATCTGTATAAAATTTTGTCTCGAGATTTTAAACTTATATCCTATATTTATCAATTTTCTTTCAAGAGAATCCCTTTCCAACATGGGCATTTATGATGCAATATATTTTACTGAATTATTTTTGAACTGGCTTCCAGAAATAATGATCTTAGAAATCTGGCAGAATTTCTTATGCTAATTTTTCTGAATCAATAATTTTTTTTAACATTTTAGTTGTGTACTTAAATTGTGCTTTCAGATACTAATACCATATTTCACTAATTATGCATATTTGATCACATTTAGTATTTCTGAAATTGTAGTGCATCTTCCAGTTGATGATGTATTATAATTGCTTTATTGAGCTGTCCAGTATGATGTAGTTGTCTTCATCTGTACATGTACAAACACAAAAGCAAAAGCTTAGACTTACAGAGCATATTTCTCAAGCTCAGAAAAAAATCCTAGAGACAATAATAAAGCACATTTTAACCTTTAGGAACCAAATGATTAAGAGAAGGGATGTAGCAAATTTGGAATCATATGTTACCTTCTCTCCCTAAGAAAAATCATATGATATCAGTAAATGCAGGAGGAAAAAAAATACTAGACACAATCTATCATCCATTCATAATGAAAATTTGGACAAGAAGATTATCTTCTCAATTTAGTAAAGAACATATACAAAAAACCCTATAGCTAAGATTGTATAATGAAAAACCAGATGTTCGCCTACTAACAAAATGAAAAACAAATATGTCCTTTCTCATCCCTTCTATTCAATATCAAACAGGAAATCCTAGATAAGGCAATAAAACAAGACATAAAATATATACAGATTGGGAAGGAAGACCTAAAACCATCTTTGCTCACATAAGACATGTTTATCCACATAACAAATTCCAAAGAATCACAAAAAACTCCAAAAATAGTTAGCAACAATAGTGAAGCTGTTGCCTACAAGTTAATATACAAAAGCCCTCTGCTTTCTTAGGTAAAATCAATGAAATACTTTCTTAGGTAAAATCAATAAAACACTGAAATTTATAGTTGAAAACCATATTTACATTAACACCAAATAAATAAGTAAATATGTATAAATCTGAAAAACAATGATATATATGTTTCATATCTATATGAGGAAAGCCACAAAATTCTGATCCAAGAAATCAAATATCTGAAAAAAATGTAGAGACATTCCATGTCCAAGGATAGGAAAAATCGATATTGTCAAGATTTCAGCCTTTCTCAAAGTTATCTACAGATTCCACATATTCCCAATCAAAATTCCAGGAAGTTATTTTGTAGATAATGACCAAATGAATCTAAATTTTATACAAAGAAGCAAAAGACACAAGAGCTAAAACAATATTGAAGGAAAAGCACAAAGTTGGAGGACTGAGACTACTCAAATTCAGATTTAACTATAAAGTTATAGTAATTAAGACACTGTGGGATTAGCAAAGAATAGACAAACAAATAAATGGAACAGAATAAAAATCCCCAAAATAGACTCATACAATTATAATCAACTGATCGCTGACAGAGGAACAAAGGCAAATCAGTGGAGAAAGGATAGTCTTTCCCACAAATGGTGCTGACACAATTTGATAGGCACATGCAAAAACCTGAAATTAGATACAGACATTATACACTTCAGAAAAATTAACTCAAAATGTTTCACACACCTAAATGTAAAATACAGACCTATAAAATCATAGAAGATAACATAAGAAAGAAACAAAGGTGACCTTGGCTTCGACAATGATTTTTAAGATGAAACACCAAAAGCATAATACAAGAGAGAAAAGAAAAAGATAGGCTGGACTTTGTTTAAATTAAAAACTTCTGCTTTACAAAAAATAATTCAAAAGAATAAGGAGACAAATCATGGACTAAAGGGAAATGTTTGCAAAACACATCTGATAAAAGACTGATATCCAAACTATACAAAGAATTCTTAAAATTCAACCATAAGAAAACAAATACTCCAATTTAAAAAAATGGGCCAAAAACCTTAACAGATACCTTACTAAAGAAGACACATAGATCTTAAGCATATGATAAGATGCTCTACATCGTATGTCATTAGGAAGCAAAGAAAATGAAAAGACTAAAAAAAAAAAAAAAAAAAAAAAAAGAAAATGAAAAGACTAATTCAAAAAGATATAGGCACCCCTAAGTTTATTGCAGCATTATTTACAATAGCCAAGATATGGAAACAATCCAAGTGACTGTCCATAGATAAACGGACAAAGAGGATGTGGTACACACATATACAATGGGATATTACTCAGCCATAAAAAAGGATATCTTGCCATTTGCAACAGCATGTGTGGACCTAGAAATATTGCGCTAAGTGAAATGTCAGACAGAGAGAGATAAATACCATATGATTTCACATACTTAACAAGTAAAAATGGAATCAGACCTACAGAAAACAGTTTCCAGAGGGGAAGGGAACTCAGGCATGGGCTAAATGAGTGAAGGGGAATGGGAGATACAGACTTCCAGTTATGAAATGAATAAGTCATGGGAATAAGATGTACAGCATAAAGAACAGAGTTAATAGTATTGTAATGGCATTGCATGGTAACACATGGTAAGCTACGTTTGTGGTGAGCATACCATAACATATGGAATTGTTGAATTATTATGCTGTGTACCTGAAACTAATGTAATGCTGTATATTAACTATATTAAAAAAGAGACTATTTTTAAAAAATCAAGGAAATTTGCTGTAAGAATTTCAAGTCATTCCAAACTTCATATATACATATACACATAAATACATGAAACATTTTCTATTAAATGTAGCATTTCTAAGTTCAGATTCATAAGCTAATTTGAAAAATAAAGACTGCTTTTCTTCACTTTTCTTTACTGAAAAGTACATTTTTAGTAATAATTAAAAAATAAAACAACAATGAGCATAACCTATTGGAATGGCCAAAATTCAGAGCACTGAAAATGCCAAATGCTGGAAGAGATTTACAGCAACAGAACACTCATTTATTGCTAGTGGGAATTCAAAGTGGTACAGCCACTTTGAAAAACAGTTTGGTAGTTTCTTACAAAACTAAATATACTCTCACTACATAATTCAGCAATCGTATTCCTTACCAAAACTTGAAAGCACCCAAGAAGCCTTTCAGTATGTGAATAGAAAAATAAGCAATGGTACATCCAGACAAGAGAATATTATTCAGCACTCAAAAGAAATAAGAAATAAAAAGAAATAAGAAATATTAATACATGAAAAGACATGGGTAAATCTTTTTTTTTTTTCCCAATTTATTTATTTTCAGAAAAACAGTATTCATTATTTTTTCACCACACCCAGTGCTCCATGCAAGCTCTTAAAAGCATATTGCTAGGTAAAAGAAAGCAAATCTGAAAAGGCTACATACGGTATGATTCCAACCACATGACATTCTGAAAAAGGCAAAACTATGGAGATAGTTAAAAGATGTTTGCCAAAGGTTCAGAGAGGGGGAAAGGAGAAATGAATTGGTGGTATAAAAGGGATAATTTTTAGGGTAGTTGAAATATTCTGGATGATACTGCGACATGGTATCCACCGATACATATCATTAGACGTATGAGAATCCAGAGAAGGTACAATATGATGTGAATCCTAATGTAAATTATGGATTTTAGTTGATAATAATTATCAATACTGGCTTATCAGTTTTAACAAATATGTATGTATATGTTAATAATAGGAGACACTGTATGTTAATGGGTGAAAGAGGATATGGGAACACTGTACTTTTTGCTTGCTTGTTCTGTAAACCTAAAATGGTTTGTTTGTTTGTTTAAAGACAATGGGGGAGAGAGTATGAAAGTACAGAGTAAAGAGAAATAGAAAGCTCACTACAGCTACTGTATAGCAATCTACAGAAGAGTGGTACAAAATGCTGCTGAGCAATAGAAACTAAATTCAATACAGCCATGTAGCAACTCAAAGAGTTTATTAAACTACCAAGAGAAGCCACTGAAATATATAAAGTGAGGACATAATAAATCTGTTATAATTATAATTTTATATATATATATATATATATATATATATATATATATATATATATGTCTTTGTCTCCAGTTCTTTACACAGAGCTCTAAATCCTATGCATTTCCTGAGTGTTACAGGGTGACAGGAGTATCTCTTGTTTTAATAGTTATTTTTTTAGGATTTTATTATATTTATTTGAGACAGAGAGAGAACATGAGTGGGTGCAGGGAGAAGGGCAGAGGGAAAGGAAAAACGAGAAGCACACTCCCTGCTGAGCAGGGAGCCCAGTGTAGTGCTTGATCCCAGGACTCTGAGATCATGGTCTGAGCTGAAGGCAGATGCTAAACGATCTAAGCCACCCAGGTACCCTAATAAAATTACTCTTGATGAGCCTGTGGATACCTTCTTGATGGGGCTGGTTGCCAGAGGAACCAACCACGTGATGAGAGGATTGGAACTTTCTGGACTTCTGGAGAAAGGAGAGGGACTAGAGATTAATTCAGTCACTGATGGACAATGTTTTCATCAATCATGCCTATGTCATGAAACTTCTGGTTTGGAGAAGAACCCTTCTCCAAACCAGATAAAAACCCTTCTGGTTTGGAGAGCTTCTGGTTTAGTGAATACATCCACATCTGGGAAGGAGAGGGACTAGAGATTAATTCAGTCACTGATGGGGACGCCTGGGTGGCTCAGTTGGTTAAGCAGCTGCCTTCGGCTCAGGTCATGATTCCAGCGTCCTGGGATCGAGTCCCGCATCAGGCTCCTTGCTCGGCAGGGAGCCTGCTTCTCCCTCTGACTCTGCCTGCCTCTCTGTCTGCCTGTGCTCACTCTCCCTCGCGCTCTCTCTCTCTCTGACAAATAAATAAATAAATAAATAAAATCTTTAAAAAAAAAAATTCAGTCACTGATGGACAATGATTTCATCAATCATGCCTATGTCATGAAACTTCTGGTTTGGAGAAGAACCCTTCTCCAAACCAGATAAAAACCCTTCTGGTTTGGAGAGCTTCTGGTTTAGTGAATACATCCACATCTGGGAAGCTGGCATACCTCAGCTCCATGGACACAGAAGGTACTGTGCTTTAGACCCTTCTAGACAATGTTCTGTATATCTTTTCTATGTGGTTGTTCCTGAGTTTTGATAATAAAGTGGTAATAATAAATTAAGTGTTTTCCCAATTTATATGAGCCATTGTAGCCAAGATATTGAAACTGAGGAGAGGGTTGTGGAATGCCTGAGTTAAAGCTGGTTGGTCAGAAGTACAGGCTTGTGAGGCTCATGAGTGGCATCTGAAGGGGTGGCAGTGTTGTGGGACAGAACCTTAAACTAGGGTGTCAGTGCAACAACAATAGTTAGTGTCAAAACTCAATTGAACTTAAGGATGCAAAGTTGGGGTCCAGACAGTTGGAAATCTGGCCAGTGTAGAAGTACATCCCCACACATTTGGTGTTGCAAATGTAAGTAAAGACACTACAGGCAACCTAAGACACTCAAAATTTTGGAAACAAAGTTTGGGAAAACACTGATGGTGAGGAAGAGAGGGGGCAAGTAGATGGTTATTGCCTCAGAAGAGGTTTAAAACTAGGTGTAGATAGAAAAGCTTTCCTACAAATCCTATTAAATGTAGGCCCTCTGATGCATCTCATCTTTGCAAATAAAGTGGGACTATTATGTGGCAGGCAAGAATTCTACCACTAAACCACCAATGCATGGACTATTAGTACTCCTTAAAGACAAGGTAGGAATACCATGAACTGAATTTAAAAAAGAGAAAAAGAAAAAGACTAAGGGCACCTGGGTGGCTCAGTGGTTTAAGCATCTGCCTTCGGCTCAGGTCATGATCTCAGGGTCCTGGGATCAAGCACCTCATAGGGCTCTCTGCTCAGTGAGAAGCCTGCTGCCCCCTCTCTGCTGCCTGCCTCTCTGCTCACTTGTGATCTCTCTATATATAATTCAAAAAAATAAATAAAATCTTTAAAAAAGAAAAAGACTATAAACTCTAGAACATAAATAAATAATGGCAAATTCCAATCCCAGTCTATAAGTCTGAACTCTCAAGAGAGATACCATGGATTCTGTGTCCTGCTCAGAAGGGTAGAGAAAAATGATAATCCACATATCAGATTTAAAAAAAAATCCTGTAACAACTGTTTAGAAAATGCAAACAGGAGACACCAATGAAGTTGAAACAAATTCAGAAGCAAGTGATAGTAATATAGGAGTACTTTTTCATGACCTCACTTGAAGGTTGATCTAACCTGGAAGAAGTTACTGAAAACCAATGCATGCTTAACCACGGAAACTTGAGTCCATGAGTTTAGGACTCAGTGTTTTATATTCCCCAAATTGAGACTTTACGTTTTACTGTATTAACAGGAGGGGGATCACTCTCAGTTTTAAGATAAATAGTCAGATTTATGTCATTTTTATTCACAGTGATGATTCTTTTATTTGTCTGTTTATTGCTGGCTGTCTTGAACTCCAAACCTCTATTAGGTAAATTCTCCTTGACAATTTAGGTGGCATTATAGGGAGTTTCCAGGTTCATCTGATCTGCAATTTAATCTGCAATTTAAGGAGTATCAGGAACGGTTTTCTAGTTTCACACTGAGTTTTCTAATTTTACATTGATCTTTTTAAATATTTTGTTGGGGGGACGCCTGGGTGGCTCAGTTGGTTAAGCAGCTGCTTTCGGCTCAGGTCATGATCCCAGTGTCCTGGGATCGAGTCCCACATCGGGCTCCTTGCTCCACAGGGAGCCTGCTTCTCCCTCTGACTCTGCCTGCCTCTCTGCCTGCCTGTGTTCACTCTCTCTCTCTGAAAAATAAATAAATAAAATCTTAAAAAAATATATTTTGTGGGGATCTAGAGCAACCCTTAGACCAAGTATTTCAATAAGCTTCAAAACACCCAGAGATTGAATTCTAGACCAATAAGTCCTCTCTAGTAAGGTACAAAGACCTCTCTAGTAAGGGACAGAATGAGGCATCTCTATGAGTCTCTCTCCTAGATAAGAATCCTTCAAGTAACAAGAAGAAGAATAATCTCAAACAATAGGAAAAAAAAACATGGAAAAGCTGATGTATTTAAGGGAATATGAAGGAGGGTATGACCTATGTCAAGCATTGGAGAGTGAAGATGCACTTAGATAATTCTTATAACAAACAGCATGATGAAGACATGATTTACTCTCCCTATTTTGTGAAAGAGAAAACTAAGACTTAGATAGTTAAGGATCTTGTCCAAGATCACACGGATGGTGAAAGATAAAGCTGAGATAAAAACAATTCACAAAACTAGTTAGTTCATCAATTCATCAGATAACAGCCAAATGAATAAATGTTAGATCCATAAACACAGCTTTTTAACTGGCAAAGTAGCAAAGGGTATGCCCACTATTGCAGCATCTATGACAACAACTGCTGAAAATTATTTCTCTATCAGTGTCACTGATCAGCCACTACCATCATCTGAAGTGGAAGAACCTCTCCTGGAGGTCATTCTGATGGAGCATTTTGGAGAGCAGAACTCTAGCCAAATTACTGAAGAAAGGCTTCCAGATAGAAATGAATCTCTTCTGGTTAGTTTGGTTTTGCTCTTTGAAATAAGTCAATAACACGCTGGCCTGACAGGAAACCTACATGTCCATAAAGTATAAAGGCATGATTTCTTTTCGTTCCACTGCTTTCAGAGGCAATGGAGATACTGCAATTGAATAAAATATGCTGTTAAAGTCAGTATAATGATTCAATTTGTACAGCTTTTGATAATAGATTTTCAGGTCAGATGAAGAGAGTGAGGAAGCAGTACCTAGTCAAATTGTCTCAATTTAAGTTTAATATGACAGTGAACAGATGGAAATCTGAATTATCATTAAAAATGTAGAAAAACAGAGAACAAAATATATGGATACAGTACATTTGTATATGTGCATATATTATACAGGCAGAAAGCCTTTTGTTAAATGTATGATTTTTAGATTACAATTTCAGTTTTGTAGGAAACATTAGAATTAACTGTGAAGTATCCACAGAACAAAAGAAATCATATAATAAAAGCTGTAACTTTAACAGCAAAATCTATTTGAAACAAATATCAGACTGGCATTCGTCTAAACACTTGCCATGCTTTATTATATTTAAGCCTCAGCGGAGTCTATATTAGGACAATATCAAGTTACTCCTTATGTTGGAAAAAAAGCATGACACAGTGAGTAAGTGCAGACTCCAGAATTTCAAATCCCAGTTCCTCTGCTAATTAGCTGTGTAACTATCCTCAGGCAAGTCGCTATTCCCTCATTTACAAATTAAGATCCACTGTGGTCATAATTATTCCTTTTGCTTGTTAGGAAGCTTAACTAAGATAATGCATGTGAAGTTTTTTAGAGCTAAATCCTGGCCAAGTAAGTGCTGAGTGAAAAACTTTTATGCTCATGTCATCATTTAGAGATGAAAAATTGAGAGAGAAGGAACTTGTATAACATCACAGCATTAGAAAGAGACAAAGCTGAAATACTTAACAGATATCACTTTATAATCTCTGAAATGTCATGTAGAAACACAAAATTTAACAGTATTATTCCAATCTGATTGATATTAAGAAATCTGCCTAACCTCATTATCATCTTTGATAAATGAATAGTTAATCTTTTAGATTAATATTAGGCACCTTTTAAACTAAATGTTAAGAATCAAATCTACCCATTTTCCCCCTTTCTCAAAATATTTAAATTTCTCATTCATTTATACATAACTCACAAAACAGAACAGTTCTGATGTCTGAAAAGTATAACAAAGATAGTGGAACTTTTATGAAATTAATCTCCAAGCTACCATTCAACTCTCTCTTTTTCTTTAAAACTCAACTTTTAAAATGACAGTCTTATTCAAATTCCATTAATTCCTTGATTCATTTGAATTATCCAATGCCCCACTTTAATGAAATCCAGTGCCATATCTGCAGTCATATCCTACTTGACCTCCTCATATAGACTGATCTGAGTGACTGTTACCTACTTCCTCATGGAACCTTCTCTGAACTACTGTTTTTTATCAGACTGTTCCTTGTTGGTCTCCTGCATGTGTACCATTCAACATTATCCTTAATTGTCAAGGCTGTTAGGGTTTGTTTTGGCCTCCTCATGTCCTTGTTTTCTCTATCTATACATTCTTACAAAGGAATTGTATCAGAGACCATGGTTTCAACTGCTTTCTTTATGCTGATGAGTTGAAATATCCAGTTAAAGATCTTCAAATTCCCAACTCTTTTCCATATGTCTACCTGTACACTAGTTTCTATCTTGAAGTTCTGCACAGATTTTAGTTTAACCTATTCATAATTGGCCATTGATTATCTATAAAATTCTACCTTTTTCTTTTTTTCTATTTTACCATATACCTGGTTATTCATGTCAGAAAATGTAGAGTCACAGTCACTACCACATATGTCTAGTTCCTCACTGTAATTAATTTCTAAGTATCATTGATTCTGCCAAAAAACTATCACATAAATGTAACTTTACTGTTCCATCTTAATAGAAGCTGTCTGTGTTCAGAATCACACAAATAGCATGAATTATTGTGATATTTTCTAAATCCTTCAGTCTGGTCAGGTTTCCAGGTTGGTGGTAAAGTCATCTATAAAGAAACTAAACCTGCCATACCTTTACTAGGAAACATATATTATATCTCCCCACTGATTGCTGTATTAACCACAAACACAGTGCCTTGTCACACTGAAAAAAATATACCTTTTTGTTAGCAGCAGTCAAATAGTTCAATACAAGTTCTAAAGCCAAAACTTCTGGATTCTATTATTGGCTTTGCCATCTATTTATTATGTGATCATTGACAACTTGTTTACCTTCTTAGAACATGTGAAGAGAGCTCAACAATTATTAATAATTGTATATAAAGTTCAGGTTAAGTGAAATTTCACCATTTAAGTGACATGGTAGAAATGGAGTGAAGATACAGGTAAACAGATCACACAAAAAGACATTCAATAAGATCCATAGATTTGTGAGGAGTAGCTGAATTTATTTTTGGTGTTCCAGTGCCCAAAACAAAAGGAGAACCATAATCAGACTATGCTGTGAGTGATTACAGCGAGAAAATACAAAGAGAGGACTCTTATGACTTTACTCCTTGATCTATTCTACACATTTTGACCATCTTCCATCCCTCTTTGCTCTAGTCTCTTCATCATTTGTGTAATAGAAGTAAAGAGAATTCTTAAGAATTACTGGATATAAGATCAATATCTGAAAACTAAGTATATTTTTATACCAATATCAAAGAAGAAGTTTAATTTAAAATAATGACATTTACAATAGTAACTGAGACATAAAGTATCTAGGCATAAATCTAACAAAATATGTGAAAGACCTTAATAAAAATAATAGAACTTTATTGAAGGATGTTAAATAAGACTCCATAATCAAAGAAATACACCATATTTAAGGTTAGGAAGCCTCTTTATCATAGATATGCTGATTTTTTTCTTAATCTTTCCTGATATGCTGATTTTTAAATCCAAGTTAACCTGTACATTTAATGCAATCTTTAATTTCATAGAAATCAAGAAGTTTATTATGAAATTTATAGGAAAATCAAATGGCTAAGAATAATAAAGGTTATTTTCCAGAAAAATAAGATCAGGAATTTACCCTTCTAGATACCATAGCTTTTTATTAAGCTTACTATAACCTTAATAAAAAACTATGTGATTAAAAACAAAGTGGTACTGAATAAAAACAAGCTGGTAAGGAGGTTATCAAATTAATCAGGTAATCAGGTAATCAAATTAAGCAAGGATCCCTCTAATAAAGGAAATAAATTTTGTTTAAAGAGTTTGCTACATACCACTAGAGAAAAGATGGACTTTTAAGGATATGGTGCAGGAAATTATATAGAAAATTTTGTGGAAAATTATATAAGCAAAATATTCCATGGACTGGAAAAACAAACATTATAAAGATGTCAATTCTTCCTAAATTGATATAAAGATTTAATGAAATTCCTATCAAAATAGCCACAAAGTTTTTGTCAGTATAGATATATTTATTCTGAAATTCACATGGAAAGGCTTAGCCCCTCAAATAGCTAAAAAACAGAACAAAACAAAACAAAACAAAATAAAAACAATCTTTTGAAGGGCACCTGGGTGGCCAAATCAGTTCAGCATCTGACTCTTCATTTTGGCTCAGGTCATGATCTCTGATCGCTTGATCAGCCCCTTATTGGGATCCATGCTCAGTGGGGAGTCTACTTGAGACTCTCTCTCTCTCCTTTTGCCCCCACGTCTGCTACACTCTTCCTCTAAAATAAATAAATACATCTTTAAAACAGCCAATTGGGGGTGGAGGCGAAGAAAAAATAAAGTTGAAAGACTCACTATACCAAATATTGAGACTCTCTATATAGATGCAGTAATCAAGATCATGTGCATTAGACAGAGGAATCAAAACATAAATCAATAAAACTGAAAAGAGAACACAGAAGCAGCCCTATACGTGTATAATCAAGTAATTTTTGATAGAGTGTAAAAGCAATTCATTGGAGGAAGGACAGTCTTTTCAACAAGTGCTGCTGAAGTGGCTGGATATCCATAAGCATATCAAAAACAAAACAAAAACAAGCAAAAAAAAAAAAAAACAAAACAACCAACCAAACAAACAAACAAAAAACCTAAATGTAAACCTTGTGCTTTCTATTCAAATTAACTCAAAATGTATCATTAAGTTAAATGTAAAACATAAAACACTAAAACACAGGAGAAATCTTTGGAAGCTTAGATACAACCTGAATAGAAAAATATCTAGTAATGAGAATGAAGTAGTGATCAAAACCTCCCTAAAAACAAGATCCCAGGACCTGATGTATTCCCTGGGGAATTATACCAAACTTTCAAAAAAAAAATAATACCTATTCTCCTGAAGCTGTTTCAAAAAATTAAAGCAGAAGGAAAACTTCCAGACTCTTTATGAAGCCAGAATTACCCTGACCCCAAACCAAAGACCCCACCAAAAAGATATTCAGACCAATATCCCTGATGAATATGGATGCTAAGATTCTCAACAAGATCCTAGCTAATAAGATCCAACAGTACATTAAAAAGATTATCCACCATGACCAGGTGGGATTCATCCATGGGATGCAAGGGTGGCTCAACATTCGCAAATCAACCAATGTGATTGAGGGTTAACCCACGTAATGGAAGAAGATATTCATGAATGACAGTACAGAAAAAGGGTTAATATTTAAGATCTATAAAGAACTCCTTGGGGTGCCTGGGTGGCTCAGTGGATTAAGCCCCAGCTTTAAGCTCAGGTCATGATCTCAGGATCCTGGGATCCAGCCCTGCATTGGGCTCTCTACTCAGCAGGGAGCCTGCTTCCCCCTCCCCCTCTGCCTGCCTCTCTGCCTACTTGTGATCTCTCTCTCTGTCAAATAAATAAAATCTTAAAAAAAACAAAAAGAACTCCTCGAAATCAACACACATAAAACAGATAATCATGTCAAAAAATGGGTAGAAGACATGAACAGATAATTCTCTAAGGAAGACATGCAAATGACTAACAGACATATGAAAAAATGTCATCATCATCATCCAACAGGAAGATTCAAATCAAAACCACATTGAGATACCACCTTACACTAGTTAGAATGGCCAATATTAACAAGACAGTAAACAAGTGTTGGAGAGGATGTAGAGAAAGGGGAACTCTCTTACACTGTTGGTGGGAATGCAAGTTGGTGCAGTCACTTTGGAAAACAACGTGGAGATTCCTTAAGAAATTAAAAATAGAGCTAACCTATGACCCTGCAATTGCACTATTGAATATTTACCCCAAAGATACAGATGTAGTGAAAAGAAGGGCCATCTGTACCTCAATGTTCATAGCAGCAATGGCCACAGTCACCGAACCTTGGAAAGAACCAAGATGCCCTTCAATGGATGAATGGATAAAGAAGCTATGGTCCATATATAGAATGGAGTATTATGCCTCCATCAGAAAGGATGAATACCCAACTTTTATAACAACTTGGATGGGACTGGAAGAGATTATGCTAAATGAAATAAGTCAAGCAGAGAGAGTCAATTATCATATGGTTTTGCTTATTTGTGGAGCATAAGGAATAACACAGAGGACATGGGGAGATGGAGAGGAGAAGGAGATGGAGAGGAGAAGTTTGGGGGAAATTGGAGGGTGAGATGAACCATGAGAGACTGTGGACTCTGAGAAACAAACTGAGGGTTTGGGAGGGGAGGGGGAAGGGAGGTTGGGGGAGCCTGGTGGTGGGTATTATGGAGGGCACGTATTGCATGGAGCACTGGTTGTGGTGCATAAACAATGAATTCTGGAACACTGAAAGAAATTAAGAAATAAATAAATAAATTTTTTTAAAAAATGAAGAAAAAGGCTTAGATGTTATACCAAATCATGCACCATGGGAAAAAAAATAAATCAAAAGGGTAAAAAGACAAGCTACAGACTAAGATGGACTATTTGGAAACCACATATCTGACAAGAGACTTACATGTAGAGGATAGAAAACACTCTCAAAGTTCAATTGTATACCTATATGTATAAATAGTGTATATATATATGTTATATATGTATATTATATAAAAAAGGTATATATTATTTATATATATCATATCTTATATATAATGGGTAAAAATATAGCCACAATTTGCTTTACCAAAATGATATAAAGATGATAAAATATGAAAAGATGTTGAAATCACTAGCTATCAGGAAAATGCAAGTTAAGACTATAGTATTGTTTCACCACACACCTATGAGAACTAAAACAAAACAAACCAAACCAAAAAAAATATTCTATAAAAACAAATTCTAACCAGGATGTGGTGAAATTGAATCTCTGAAACACTGTTGGTGGGAATATAAAATGGCACAGCCACTCTGGAAACCTTTGTTGTTGTTGTTCTTTAAGATTTTATTTATTTGTTAGAGAAAGAGAGAAAGAGCACAAGCAGGCAGAGGGAGAAGCAGGTTCCCTGCTGGGCAAGGAACCCAATGTAGGACTTGACCCTGAGATTATGACCTGAGTTGAAGGCAGACATTTAACTGACTAAGACATCTAGGCATCCCAAAAACTTTTCTTTTGTTGATATATTAAACATATACTTACCATAGGACCCAGAAATCATAATTCTCAGCATTTATACCTCTTCCACACAAGAGCCTCTACACAACTGTTAGAGTAGTTTTATTTGTAATTGTCAGAAAATGGAAAACAATCAAAATACTCTAAAATTGGTGGCAGTTAAACGAATTGCTACCTCCATGGCATGGAATACTCAGGGGGAAAAAATCGATAAACGCAGTAACTTGGATTTATACTGAAGGAAAAATAATAATTTAAAGGGTTGTATACTATATGATTCCACTTACATAGCATTCCCAATACGGCAGAATTGTATAGATGAAGAAAAAATTAGTGGTTGCCTGGAGTTAAGAATGGTGAAGAGAAGAGAGTAGATGTGACTATGAATAGGTGTAGTAGAAAGGGAATCTTTGTAGTGAATGAATATTTTTGTATCTTGATTAGTGCGGTTACATGAAGCTACACATAAGATAAAATGATAATATTTTCACATATAGTGTGAAATGTTGATTTGCTATTGTTATTGTACTATAGTTATATACGATGTGACCAGTGGGGGAAACTGGATGAAAGGTACAGAGAAACTGTTTCCCTGTACAGAGAGATTATCTTCAGATCTTCCATGTATCAAGATTTATTTTAACCTGATTTTTTAAATTAGATTAAAATATATAAGACTATTGATTTCAAGGTAGGAAATGCTTCTTTAAAGGCATACAAGGTACCAACTATAAAGGAAAAGACTAAGTAGTCAAACTAAATTAAAATAATTTGTGTCAATGAAAAATGATGTTAAAAATGAAAAGCCAATCCATAGGTTAAGAAGAAATATTAATAAAACATAATCATATATGTGTGCATGTGTATAACAAATAAAGAAAAGAAAGACAAACCAAAGGAAAAACAGATCAAGAAATACATTAAGAAATTCACAGAATAAGAAAACAGAATGATCAATAAACATATGAAAAGTTCTTCCACCTCTTTAGTAACCAAAGAAATGCCATTTGGAAGGGGAGGTGAACCATGAGAGACTATGGACTCTGAAAAACAATCTGAGGGCTTTGAAGGGGTGGGGCGTAAGAGGTTGGCGGAACCAGGTGGTAGGTATTAGAGAGGACAGGGATTGCATGGAGCACTGGGTGTGGTGCAAAAACAATGAATACTGTTATGCTGAAAAAAAATAAAAAATTTAAAAAAAAGAAGATAAGAGCACAGGAAACATGGTGGCCCCTTTAATGAGACAAATTCAAGTAATATATATTTTTAATTTTATTTTTTAAATATTAGGTAAAATTATAAATTATAATTATAATAATTATTAATATAAATTAAAATTATATCTAATATATTATATATAATTTAAAATTATAATTTTATCTGATACTTTTAGGAAGTTTTCATCTTAGGGGATATAAATTACAAATATTTTGGTTCCCCTTTGTCTTTGTTCCATACCTATGATTTTTCTCTTTAATGCTATGCAAATTTTTTCTCCTTGAATTCTTTATCCCTTTGTGCCTTTTGTTTTAATTGTTTATTTCTTCTTAATCCAGAAAAATTGTGAAAATATACTTTTGTGTGGGTTTGTATGTATGAATGTGCTTATACTATTTTGTATCTTGTCTGTATGTGTGCTGGGGAGCTATTTTAGCTTTTATGTTTCTTCAACCAATAGAGATTAACAGCTTTGGGTTGCTATCCATCTAAAGTCAATCTCCACTCCACTGTTTGATGTCTCATTTAGGTGAAACTGTATCCTACCCTGGTGTCATAGTGCACACCCAGAATCTTGTACCATCAGACGACTTAACACTTCTCTGCATTTCTAAACAAGATATTTATAGCTTTCCCACAAAGGGTACATTGTCTCTATTGTAGAATCAAACACTGGTGGTTTTGCTTAGATTCTGCAAGTTCAGGCATCTTCCAACATCTTCACTTGACCTTTAGGGCATTAGTTCCACTCTTTCATATACAGTTTCTACAAAATTTTACTTCAACACAGTGTGAGATTTTGATAATTTCCGAGCGAAGGAAGGAAATTACTCTCTTTTCTGTTATTTTAAAACTTGAGTATCATCTAATTATTATTTTTATAGTAATATGAAGTTTCCTGAGTGCATTTAGGTAATTTTTCAACAAAAGTATGTAGAATTTTAAGAACAGAGATTGTTCATTCAGTTATTGTAGTTAAAAATTTTCCACGAAACATTGCATTTTGCAAGATTACATTTCATATGGATGTTAAGCAACAAAATGATGTTTTCTTTCATTTGAAAAATGCTACTCTATAGAGTACAGGCAAAAGTGGTAAAATGGCTTTGTGAAGGGACCTGTTAATATCTGATTTACAAGGCCACCATATAACAGAGTGAAAAAAATGTTAGAAACTTAATGCTTTTGTGCATTGTGTGAGAAGACTAATACATTATGTGAAAATAAAAATCTCAGCTGTTTTGAAATTTTGCATGGTCAGGGCAAATATATCAATAGAATTTTGTCACCAAAAAGAGCCATGCTGCATGGGAAGATGGATGTAATCAGCATTCTGCATTATAATCAAGCCAACAGTCAATACAGATTAAATATTGACAGAGGTTTCTTGACCAGTGCCAAACTGAACAGTCCCTAAGAGGTTCAGGAAACAGCATTATGACAGTGAATTTGTGTGATAATTCTGCCTCCACTGGTGTTACTCATTATACAGTATGAGGCTCTGAAGATAGGTCTCCAAATGAAATGTTAGAAAAAATAAAAAGGCCCCAGGCCTGTGAAAGGAAAACCAATATGGGATATACTAAGAGCACTAAACATAACTTAATAATATGATTCATAGACAATTGACCTATCATACAACAAGGAAGACTGTACATATATATGACAATTGATTGCCTCTGCCTAAAAACTGAAACTTGATATTAGCTTTTCCAACTTTGGATTCTTATCAATAGTTTGGGTCATCTATATTGTATTTTATTTTTGAAAAGAAAAGGACATACAAAAACATGAATAGAGCTAGAGAGTATAATGCTAAGTGAAACAAGTCAGAGAAAGACAAATACCGTATGATCTCACTCATATGTAGAATTTAAGAAATGAAACAAACAAGCAAAAGAAAAAGGAAAGAACAAGAAACCGAGAAAGAGACTCTTAGCTACAGAGAACAGATAGTTATCACAGAGGAAGTGGATGAGGGGAATGGGTTAAATAAGGGATAGGGATTAAAGAGCACACTTACGAAGAAAAGAAAATAAAAATAAAGAGCAAGTAAGTGAAGGACTGAAGAACACGCAAATAAAGATAAATATGTATTTCACAAATCTAAATATGTAATCTAAAATTCTAAAAAATTAAGAAAAAGGGAGGGGTGAGCTCTCGCTTTAAAAAGAACTCTTGTTCTTTTTAAAATTTTGCTTTTATTTTATCATGGTAAAAACATTTAACATGGGATGTACCTTAAATTTCTAAGTGTACAATACAGTACTGTTGATTACAAGAACAATGTTCTATAGAAGATCTCTAGAACTTATTCATCCTAGCTCCTGAGGACTTGGGACAATGTTTCAGAGTTAGGTAGCAGTAATTGGGTAGGTTTTCATGTTTTCAAGAGCATTTACTTGAGGATGAGGTTGGGTTTTACTTCATCACAAAATGAATTACAGGTATTGGTTTAAAATAGGATAAATATATTTTATATAAGTCTTAGGATAACTACAAAGGGAAAAACCTGTAGTAGGTACACAAAAGATTATGATAAAAAGTCAAAGCATACTGCTTCAAAAGATATCTAACATAAAGGAAGTCAACAGGATAAGAAATATGGAATAGAAAAAAGTAATGGCAATAGAAAGTGCTCATCTATCAATAATTATATAAACATAAATGGACTAAATTCTTCAAAGACACAATGTGGCTGATGAATAAAGAACAAGATCCAACAACATGCTGACTACAAGAGACTAACTTCAGCCTTGAAGATTTACACAGACTGAGAGTGAAAGGATGATAAGTGATACTTCAAGCAAATTATTACCAAGAAAAGTAGGAGTAGTTATACTTATATTAGACAAAACAGACTTTAAGCTAAATATAGACAAACAAGACAAAGAAGGTCATTATATAATAAAGGGGTCAATCCATCAAGGAGATATCACAACTGTAAATATCTGCACCTAAACTCAGGGAATTTAAATATAAAAAGCAAATAAAAATAAAACTACAAGGGAAAATAAATAGCAGTAAGATAATAGTTAAGAATTTTAACATGCCATTCACAACAGCAGATAAATAATCCATTCAAAGAACCAATAAGAAAACAGTGGATTTGAAGAACATGAAAGACCAAATATATCTAACAGACATATACAGAATATTCCATCCAATAGCAGTAGAATGCACATTTTTCTCAAATGCACATGGAATGTTTTCTAGGATACATCATATGTTAGACCACGAAACAAGGCTCAACAAGTTTAAGAACACATAGAAATTACATCAATATCTTGGGATGCTACAAAAGCAGTCCTAAAAGAAGAGTTTATAATGCTAATCACATACATCGAGGGGAAAAAAAAACACCTTAAATAAACAACTTAACTGCATATCTCAAGGAACTAGAAAGAAATGAACAAAGTCCAAAGTAAGCAGAAGTTAGGAAAGCATGAAGATTAGAGCAGAAATAAATGAAACAGAATAGGAAAGCAATAGAAAATATTAACACGAGTAAAAATTGGTTTTTTTGAAAAGAAAAATTGAAAAACCTTTAGCTAGCTAATCACGGAAAAGGGAGGACCTAAATATGCACTCAGAACCTCAATATTCATAAAAGCCTTGTGATTTCCAGGTTGGTGCACTCATCTATCATCTACATTCTCTGGAGATGTTTCTGACACTAGAAAAAGAATTAGAATACATTTCACCTGTATTTAGAGCCACACAGAAATTTCAGACAGAACTACTGTGGTGTTCCCAAAGGTTCTTCCTTTCTTCTCTACATGGTGTTACATTCAACATACTGTTGTTCCTTAGAGGATAATCCATGCTGATGGTATGCAAGCTGCTGTATCAACAGCTCAAATGTAGCTATGGAATTCTCCTCTTGTATAATTCCTGTCTAATTTTCTATGTCTCTCATCATGAAAAGCTGTGTTTCCCCCCATAGTATGGAGAGAGTACTTCGATTATAAATACACTTTGGTTAAACCATATGGAAAGAAATTAGTGTAAATTCAAACTAATACTCTATGTCAAAACATCCAAGAACTCTATATACTGGTGTCTCTATTTTTGAACTCATTAATTGCTCACTAAATCTAAGAAAAGAGCAGTCACTCATTAGTATCTGTTTTACTTTCCTTTCTGAGGGAAGAGTAGAGAAAGGGCTCTTGCCTACCCAATTTGGCCATGGTGTTTCCTAACAGTCTCTAAAGGGATTTTCAAAGGGTCTTTGAAATTTCCATTCCCCTTTATCAAGTTCAATCTATTAGTTTGCTATTGGAGGCATTCTGCATTTTCTTTCCTGGTCAAAAGAGGCACTTTCTGATTTTATTTTTTCTCAAAAGGAGAAAAATCACTAATCTTTTCCCTGGAGAATAAGGTTCTTTGCCCTCATGGTATGCTGTGAATGGATTGTATCTAACAATAACATCAGCTGGGTTTTATTTCTCAGAGAAATGACAGGTCTCCCTGGAATTAAGTTGACCTGATAATTCAAAAATGGCAGAGTTTCAGGGTCCTTCGTTGCACTGAATCGAGTTGTAGATGTCACCCTTTCTACAAGGCATAATATATTTGAATTTTTATTTGTGACTTCTTTCCAAACAGACAATAAATTCAATGTTTCATCAGTTATCATACGCATCTGCAGCACATGTTCTATTTCTCCCTGTGGTGACTTGTAAGCATGATTTCAGCACTGAGCTATTTTTGTAAACAGAGTTATTTCTGTTTTCTGTCTCAACTTATTTTCACCCATCTCCCCCATCCCAGACTTTCTTATTATTTTCTTCATTGTTAAAACTGGATGCTAAAATAATTGTAAGTTAGAACCTCCTAAATGACACTTATTAGGAAATGTCCTCATATATAAGGCTATGTAAATTTAAAATTTGAATGTTTAAATGGGATATTTTATCAAATTCAACACCAAATCGACAATCCCCTCTATAACAACAATTTGCCAAATGGAGAAATGTCGTATGCTGAATGAACATTATCCTTCATGCTGATAGGTGAAATTAATGAAATAATTAAAAAGCCATAAAAGGAAAATGAAGAGTGTCAGAAGACACCAACAGGATTAAAAACAAAATATTTCTGGCATGGAAATGTGATTGCAAAAAAGGAAAAAGAAAACTACAACTTTATCCAATCTCAAGAAAGAGAATGCTGTTTCATTCACAAAATGAACAATTTTACCTGTAGTTAGCATGTTTTCCTTAATATTCTAGAACTCAATAGATGTGTCTTATATCACAGTGGAATACTGTTCCCATAATTTCTCAGGATTAAGAAAGCTAATTGCCATATTTTCTATGGAAAATCCAATGCCCTTTGAACAAATCTCATTGCAGAGACCATTGCATTGATTGTCCTGAACCAGAGAAGCCCCGTTAAAACAATAACAACAACAACAAAAACAGGGGGCTTGGTGGCTTAATCAGTTAAGCGTCTACCTCAGGTCATGATCCCAGGGTCCTGGGATCAAGCCCCACATTGGGCTCCCTGCTCAGCAGGCAGTCTGTTTTTCCCTCTCCCTTTGCCTCTCCCCCTGTTCTTATGTACTCTCTCATTCTTTCAAATAAATAAATAAATCTTTAAAAAATAATAAAAACAGAAACAAACAAACAAAAACCCTCAACATTTTTGACACAGTGCTCGTCCATTTGTTGTGCTTGGACACATTGTTTTCCCATCTATTTCACATTATACCACCTATTAGAAAAATTCAGGATGAGGATGAAAAATAGTCAAATTTCAGTGTTCTGATTTTTCAAGGAAAAAAAAAGTACAGAAAAACCTTTCAGTTTAACAATTTCCAAAAAAAGTAATTTAGTTTTGAACATTTGACTTGTGCAGAAAGTCAAATGAACTTGTTCTATAACGAGAAAACACTTGCTCTGTAATAAAAGAATCATATTGTTTACATTGTTCTTGTGTCAATCAGAAGAAAATAGTTGTTGGCTGGTGTTGGAAAACTAAAGGCAAAGGAGAACGGGTAACAAGAAGCCCTGTTAACCCAACCATACTCTTGCATTCATTCACTGTTTGCCCATCTTCTTTAGGTTTCCCTCTATTGAGACTCACTGGTGCCTTCCACAGATAGGAGTCATATAGACTATAACAGTATGATAAATTTCTTTCTTCCATTTCCCCTACTTGCGACTGCAATATTATTTTTGAGTCAATTATTATGCTTAAAGAATATGGAGAGAAGAAAAAATTAGGTGCTGTAAATAATTCTAAGAGGGTGGTTAAAACACTGAGAATCATTACTTAACAATTTTAACTATTAGGTAAAGAAGCAGCAACGGCCACCAAGGATGGAAAATTCCATCTCTTATTCTGTTGTGAAAGAGGAAAATGCTCTCCTCTATTGCTATGACGTTATTCAATCCAGGAACTAATCTATATACTAGATTTGACTTCCAGTCAGATGGGCTGAAACAATCATATCTGCATCTACTAACCTGGGATTTCTATCCACTCAAACTTGTCAACAGAGTCTGATGGAATATTATCTTTATTTTGTTTTCTCTACACACACACACACACATACTTGTTTAGTAGATAGGTATGAGGACAGAGAAACAGAAGTTACTTCACTGTTTTGCCTAAGCATGGGTGTTCGCATTACTGAGGTATTTTGGGCAAGACCTAATTCAGCATTTCTTAGAAGAAGAAGAACTCAGGCATCTCTTGAGAGATGAGGCATAGCTAAGCTCTGAGCAGACAGTAAATCAGGACTCTGGAGAGTCTGGTACTTCTGAACTGATGAGCCAGCAGAAGATCAGCAGAAGAAATGGGTGAAGGTCATTGTATACATATATTGAGGAATTGAGGGTATTTAAATCATCATGCAAAGTAAAAGTGCAGGAAGGTAACATGGTGTGCCACACCAATCCTCCTTCAGTAATGAAGGATTTATTTCCCCTGCGGCCCGCAGTGCTACCCAGAGACCTTTGACCTCAGTTCTCCACCCACTTTGGGTTATGGCCTCTACTGAAGAGAGCTGGCCTTGTTCAAGATCAAGATCAGTCCCCTCATTGAGAATTTTGCATTTAGTGACTGATCATTTCAGGGATATAAAGAATCAGTCACCTCACGTCAACATGGCACAGTTAAAATTCCCTTTTGGACCGTCTGATGTTTCCCTTGAAAAGACGTTTCTCTACTCAACTTCTCCCTCTGTTTTGCTTCTTTTCCTCTCCTACCTTCCCTTCTCCACCCTTCCTGTCCTTCCTCCTTTTTGCCCTCCCCTTCCCTTCTTTTCTTCCTTTTCCCCCTTCCCTTTTCTTCTTCAGGTATTAAATCCTAGAGACTCCCAAGCAACTCCCTGCATGCTAATCTGTTTACTGGGGAAACCAACCACCTACTGCCAGGTAATCTGGTCCTCTCTTAACAGTAGTCAAAAAAAATGAATGCTTCCAGACCTGTGGTTGTTTGTCCATTTCATATTTTTCTGCAACCAGACTCTAATTCTTTTAATGTATATTAAAGACCAAAGGGAGTGAGAAAAAAAAAAAAACCAGAAATAGACATTCTTAATTAATCGGGATAAAGGTGCTTGAACACCCCAAAACTTCTTATGCAATTTCAAATAAGAATTAGAACAGTCCATTATTTTTACAGCTAAAAGGATGAGAATTATTCCAGAAATACGTTATGGTAACTCCAGCTTTCTCAGCCACCTGACAAAAATGTGGTTTGTAAAAACTCATAATGCTTATACAATAGCCTCATGTGACTAGATCAGTAAAAATAGGAAACAGACAAGAAATCCCCAATGAAGTGACATTTATTGGGCACTAACTATATACGTGACACCATGCTAGGCATCTTACGTATGTCATCACTCTCCTGACCACAATGCTGTGGATGCAGTTAATATTCTATATTCTCTCTAACAATGAAGTAATTGAAGCTCAGAAAGAATAAATTACTCACTCAAGGTCAGGAAATTAAAAACAGCATTTAAATAACCATCTAAAACACAAGTCCATGTTCTTTCTCTATGTTATACTCCTAAAGATTAAAAGAAAATGAGAATATTTTCAAATCAGATTGCATTTTGAGAATGTGGGCTTTATTAATTAAAGAGTTTAGATGGAACAAATCAGTGTCTTCCCCAGGCTAGACTGTGGAACACATAAATCCCTCCTAATCATGTAATAACTTCAAGATTGGCTAAGTCAAACCATTTTCTGACTTATTCACTTGTGCTCTCCATACTGGTATTAAGTCTTATTCAGTAAAAGATTTATTGTAGTCAAACCAAGCCTGAAAATAGCATAAAATTTTATGTGCAAAGTTATTTCTTGCAAAGGAAAAAATACTTATGCATAATAAAGGTCGTGTCTTGACTGCAATCTGGACATTTGTATTACTCTGAGCCAGCAAAGCCTTTGCCCTGATATTCCAAAGTGTGAACTGCCTGCTCTTAAGACTATACTTTTACTCACTTTACAAATTTTAATCCATGGTCATTACCAAAATTAGTTACCAGATACAATTTCTCACTGTAAAAAAGGTGTTGCCTGAATCAACTTATTTTTAATAAACACTGTAGATGGTAATGACATTGAAAATTTGAAAATTCTATTTGGTGAAACTTAAATTTTAAGATTATATAAATAAACCAAAATGATAGGAGAAAGAAACTAATAATAAGTTCCTTAGTTCACTTAAAATGAATCTAAAATTTCTAAGTAGCAAGGGCAATAATTAAGCCAAATTAATAGAACAGGATTATATTGATTGTGTGTTATTAAATAATTACATCAACTAATTTAAGTAAGTTTGTAAGTCCTTGGAAAGTTCATGAAGGTGCCAAAATTGAGGATTTCCATGTGGTATGGATATCGTTTTTAGCAGGTAAGTGGTCACTCAGGCTAAGACAAAAACAAAGCATCATACTTATTATCATTAACATGTAATTGATTATGGAGTGGGAAGAAAGACATGATCTTAGAGCCACAGTGAGTTTTTTCTTCACTTAGGGCCTGGAACCTAGCCAAAGAAAGGACAAACAGAATGACTCATGAACATCAGATGTTGTCCTTCACTCTCTCTATCCTTCCAGAGTCAGAAGTTGTGACTAATAAAGACGGAACTTACTTCATTCTGGCTAATGGAAAATGGACTATAATTGTCTCAGGAAGATATATTAGTCTTATCTCTATGAATTTCTACTTGTATCATTATTGTAAGACAATTACACTTACACTGGACTGTATAATAGACTAAGATGTCCAACAATAAATGACCGTAATTGATTACAGTTCATTATATTCTCAAATTATTTGAAGCAGAGTTTTTTTTAATTTTTAAATTTTTATTCTGCAGTGAAATTTAGGAGCTTGTTGACTCTGTCTAGCCTGCCCATTAACTATACTCAATCATAGATCAATACTCTAAAATGTATGACTGATTACAGAGACATTAGATTTGAAACAATCAGCCTATTGCATATCTATTAAGCAACTACTAAGTGCAAGACAATATCTAGCTAGTATGGGGTTTTAAAGATTGTATAACCTACAATCCTGCTTTTATGGATTTTATAATATAGTTTAGACAAATACCAATGCAAAATGTTGATGGTACAGAATCTGTTTTTTACAGAATGCAAAAAGACCATACTATACCATTCTTGGTATAGTAGAGAAAAAAACTGTTTGAAAATTGAATCTTTAAATCAGTTTGTATTTTATTAACCTTATTATTGAGTTTTCTAATTAGGTGCCAGTTATGATATATTTTAAACTAGCCACAAATAACATTATGTAAAATTGTGTATTTAACTTGTTTTAATTATAGAATATGTTTCCCTATTCAATTGAAGTACATATTTTGGAATATAGAATGATATTCAGAACCCCTCATTTTATAGTAAAAATCCAGAGATATTATAAATCTTCCCAGAAGTAATTTAGCTGATTGGTGACATAAGCTGTGTTACTGGTCAAACTCTCTTTATTCAAGTCCAGCGCTCCAATTTTGCCATCTTTTGAATAGAGTGTTACACAAAAAGAGAGTATTTTTACACTTCACATCCATTATTACCCTTGACCACTATAGCACTCTTGTGAAGTAGTACACGATGATGCATTAGGGAAAAAATGTCCAACAATTGATATCTAACAATTGATATTTACTGAGAGAATGTTGCAAGTCAAGTACTTTTCTAGGCACTTAACTATTCAGAAAACTGAGACTCAAAAGAGGTTGAGTCTCATACTCCATGATGCATAACTAATAAAAAAAAACAGTATTAAAGTATTCCAAGAATATTCAGTGCGCTATAGAGTTTTGCCACTCTGTCCACCAATAACAACTGGTTTTCCTTACCTCAAAAAAAATCATTCAACAAATACTATGTGCTAGCAGAAGATATTATAGTTGAAAAATAGAAATAAGTAAGGCCCTTACCCTGCACTTGATGTTTATAAATCAGATGGTAGCTAATATGTATTTAACTAAAAAATTACACTGAAATGTGATGAGGTGCTTTATGGAAGTACATTCCTATAAGGTACAATGGGGACATAAAGTAACTCGGACTCTATCTGATTCCTTTCTTCTTCCTAATTAAGTTAAAAGACAAATGTGAGTCATATATTAGGTTATAGGATGTCCCAGGTAATAATTTTTTAAGCCGTGTTCCTGCCAGTAGTTATATGTATTATTGTGTGACTGGTTATATTTATGTGAAGAGTATCTCAATAATTGAATGAACTGTGCAAATTTTGACCATCTAATACCCATACATACTTACAATCAATTACTGTTTAGTCATACTGTTCATATTATTTTTTAAAGATTTTATTTATTTATTTGTCGGAGAGAGAGAGAGAGTACAGGCAGGCAGAGTGGCAGGTAGAGGCAGAGGGAGAAGCAGGCTCCCTGTGGAGCAAGGAGCCCGATGCGGGACTGGATCCCAGGACCCTGAGATCATGACCCGAGTGGAAGACAGCCGCTTAACCAACTAAGCCACCCAGGCATCTCTGTTCATATTATTTTAACATTACAAAACTGTAAAATGTGGGTACTAAAACTTCAAAGTAAAATGGAAGAATGGTATTCTTTTGTAAATTCAATTTAGCCTTGGGGACGGGAATACCCACTGCACTGAGAAATAGGAATTCAACATTTAGTTTACCAGGTATTAAAAAGACTTATCCCAAAGAATGTAACATTTTGTGAAAACAAGTAACCCACTCCAGGCTTGAAATGTGCTATGTATTAAATTTGTTATATGTTCTATAGAACATTACCAAAGTGACCTTCTGATTTCAGTTGTCTTTCCAGAATTAAAAGTGCACAATGAGTGACAAATCTTTAAAATTGAGGGGGAAAGGGGGCTAAGTCGGTGCCTTTATTGCCAGTGCTTTAATATTAAAAATTTTTGAAAAAAATTTTCACATACATTACCTTAACTGATCCTTCAGCACCCTGTAAGTTTGACTTACCATTGCCACCCTGTTTTGGAGATAATGAAATTGTGAACCAGAGACATTAAATGTCTGACGCTATTTCACTCTGCTGGTAAGAGGCCAAGATGATATTCCAATCCAGGTCATTATCCCTGCCCTTTCCATTATATTTTGTTCTGTTAGTTGTATGATATTCCACGTTTTTAAAATTTTATTTTATTTTTATTTTATTATTTATTTATTTATTTATTTTAAAGGGAATTCTTTTTTTTATTTTATTTATTTTTATTTTTTAAAAAATTTTTTCAATTTATTTATTTTCAGAAAAACAGTATTCATTATTTTTTCACCACACCCAGTGCTCCATGCAATCCGTGCCCTCTATAATACCCACCACCTGATACCCCAACCTCACACCACCCTGCCACTTCAAACTTAAAAACAATCTGAGGGGTATTTTTATTTTATTTTATTTTATTTTTATTCCTGTAATTATTTATAACCATTTGATAAAATGGTAATATATGCTTGGGTTTCAAGTTAGATTTATATAGTTTATCAGGAATTTTTTTCCCTTTTCCATGGCCAGTTGTATGAATTTTGTCATACACATAACTATATAGCCACCACTTCTAGCAAGACAGAACAGTCCTATTCCTTTATGCCCTTGGTAGTGAATTCCTCTGTCTTACTCTAGCTCCCGGCAATACTGATGTGTTTTCTCTTCCTACAGATTTGCCTTTTGAGAATGTCATAGCAACAAAATGATGTAGTCAATGCCAGCTTCATGGGAGTGTAAACCATACAATCATGCCCATCTGTACTTATGAAGGCCGTGTGCTTGGCTTAATGTTTTGCTGTCACTATATTAAAAGTCTTCAAGTTTTCAACAATAGGTCCCATATTTCTACTTTGTACTGGGCCCTACAAATTACAGAGCCAGACCAATATACATCTTGTAGATATCAGGGCCTGGCTTCTTTTCCTTAGCATAAGACATCTGAGTTCATTTATATTATTGTGGCAGAATTTGTTCCTTTTTATTGCCAACTGGTTTTTCCATTGTAAGGATCTACCACAGTTTAATTCACTCACCAGCTGAAGAACATTTTCATTATTTCTAGATTGGGATAATTATAAATAAAGTTGTTATAAACATCTGTCTATTGCTGTTATGTGAGCCTACATTTTTATTTCTCCTGGGTTAAGATATAGTAGTACAGTGCTGGGGTGTGTGTGTGTGTGCATGTGTATGTCCCAATGTGTGCCATAGTTAGGTGTTTTAAGAATTAGTTCTGGGGGCACCTGGGTGGCTCGGTTGGTTAAGCCGCTGCTTTCGGCTCAGGTCATGATCCCGGGGTCCTGGGATCTCTCTCTCTGCCTGCCTCTCTGTCTACTGTGATCTCTCTCTGTCAAATAAATAAATAAAATATTAAAAAAAAAAAGAATTAGTGTCTGGGGGAGGAGGCATTAAATGACAGGAAGAGATAAAACTTGTGGCTGGTGAACTCCTTGGTCTTGAATAAGTCATCTGATATCTTTCCTAACTCAGCAGTATCTTGAATATTAGAAGGAAATGGACATAATACTTATGGAAATGGAGAGAAAGTTTATTAAATTTTAGGGTAAAATGTGTTCCAGAATTTCATAATAGGCAAGCTTTATTTGGATCATTTTTAAAATAAATGTATTTGTTGCCCTAAATAGATTTAGCTTAAATTAAATCTCAGTGTAGCACAACTTTCTGTACAGCTAGTATTCATGAAGTGATGTTATGCACCTAGACCCACTTCAAAAAACAGAAACGCTATCCCAACCCATGATTTTTTTGGGGGGTGGGGTAGAAAGAATTCTGAGGGCACAATTAGTGAGTTTTGTATGGGTTTATAACTTTGCTGCAATGCTCATGTTCATGGACAGCTCTGCAGAACAAGGCTTTCTCTCTCTCTCTTAACCATTGTTCTGTTTCAGTACTCCTCACATGTCCCTCATCTTCCTATACTTCCATGTTTCCACTTACTCCCTCTTTTCATTTTTGCTTTGTTGCACTCCCCGCCCCCTTTTTAAGGCATTATACTTATGAGTTTTTCACTCTGATCTACCAGAACATTGGTTCTTTAAAGGCAGAAAGTATGTCAGTCGTCTCTGCCTCCTCAGATGTTGCAAATTAAGAGCACTTCCTATAAGTAAGCAAGAAATCTGAAAAGTACACTGTGGTTTTAGCATTCCTTCATCCAATTTTTACATTGTTCATGTGCACATTCCACTATTTATTTTAAAGATATTGCCTTATGGTATAGTCAGAAGCATCTTGCAGACTAGTGATACCATTAATGGCCCAGCGCATTTTGTGGAAATCAAGAATCTGTCAAAACAACTCGATTTTCTCATATTTATAGCAAACATGGAAGATATCTATAAAACTCTAAATGGTTCTGAAATTAATTTTCAAAAGACTCTTAGTCCAAGTGTTTTTATAATGTTATTATTCTCCATTAAATAAAGGAGAGAAAAACATATTCCATTTTTAAAAAAGGCAACCACAGACTTCCAGTCCAGATAAGATTACATAGACCCATTTCTGTCTGTTCCTTCCCTCTAATTACAACTGTAAATCCTAGAAATAATTTAAGTGGTGACCAAAGGAGAAATCTGAAAGATGAAAAGAGGAAAGTCGGTGGTTAAGGTTGGGAACCAAGGACTGGAGGAACAGCATTGCGGCAGAGCATTTTACTATCTTCTCTACCAACTGATGGTGGCGATAATCCAGATCCAGGATCTTTCCATCCCCAACCTAACAACAGGTGGTGGGAAAGTAGACTCAGTTTTCTCAGTCTATGAGAGTCCTGCCTTTAAAGACTAGCATGGCAGAAAAAGGAAGGAGGAAACATCAGAAGTCCTGTTAACAATAAGATGTCAGGTAGAATTCACTTCTTACCAGCTGGGCCTGAAACTCCCTTCATACCTTAAGACAATATGTGGTTGGGGGACACAGGGCATGGGAGAACGGGTAACCAGCGAGGCAGAAACTTTCCATTCTCCATAGGTAAGAGCATCTCACTATAACGAGCAGCCTGCAAAGGAAGTACTCTTCATTCCTACATGTCACTACCTTTCCAAAAAAGGCAGCCTTCAACCAATGACTGATGGAAGGTGGTGAAGGTCCCTTTCTCCTTCAAAGGATAATAACACAGAGGAAAATGTTTTCCACTGGGTCATAAAATTCCCCAGAGGGAATAAGCTTCAGTTTCCTACAGTGTTAACTTGTTTATTAACATACTCTTTATTGTCTGCCTACCATCAGGGAAATACAACTCAAAACCATAATGAGATACCACCTCACACCAGTCAGAATGGCTAAAATTAACAAGTTAGGAGATTGGTGAGGATGCAGAGAAAGGGCAACCCTCCTATACTTTTGGTGGGAATGCAAGCTGGTGCTGCCACTCTGGAAAACAGGATGGAAGTTCCTCAAAAAGTTGAGAATAAAGCTACCCTACAACCCAGCAATTGCACTATTGGGTATTTAACCCAAAGATACAAATGTAGTGATCCAAAGGGGCACATGCACCCGAACGTTTATAGCAGCAATGTCCACAATAGCCAACTATGGAAAGAGCCTAGATGTCCATCGATAGATGAATGGATAAAGATGTCACACACACACACACACACACACACACACACACACACAGGAATATTATGTAGCCATCAAAAATGAAATCTTGCTATTTGCAATGATGTGGATGGAACTAGAGGGTATTATGCTAAGCGAAATAAGTCTATCAGAGAAAGACAATTATCATATGATCTCTCTGATATGTGGAATTTCAGAAACAAGACAGAAGATCATGGGAGAGGAGAGGAATAAATTAAATGGGAGAAAACCGGAAATGGAAACAGACCATAAAAGATTCTTAATCTCAGGAATCATACTGAGGGTTGCTGTAGTGGAGGGGGATGGGAGGGATGGGGTGTCTGGGTGACAGACACTGGGTTGGGTATATGTATGGTGAGGGCTGTGAATTGTGTAAGACTGATGAATCACAGACCCGTACCCCTGAAATAAATAATTCATTATATGTTAATAAAATAAAAAATAAAAAAATTGGCTGCCTATCTTCCCTTTTTTATCTTCCCTTTCCACACCCTTACTGGATTTTCCTACAATATTTTTTTCTTTTTTCTTTAAGGTGGCTCCACACCCAGCATGGAGCCCAGTGCAGGGATTGAACTCATGACCCTGACATCAAGACCTGAGCTGAGATTGAGTCAAATACTTAACTGATTGAGCCAACCAGGTGCCCATCCTACAATAATATTCTAAATAAAATATACTTGCACTTGAATCTTTGTCAAAGCCAACCTAAATATTTTCGATTTTGAATTAAGTAAGACTTAAAAGAACAAAACAAGCCAAACATGCAAAAAACTCTTTCTCTTTTAAACGTTTGGTCTTTATAAACACTTTTTAGGCATTTGAGAATTTATAGACACATACTTAACAAAATTTAAGATTACTCAATATTGCATCCTCCGAAAAGATACAATAATAGGATGCTTCTTAGTCCTATTTTACTCATACCTGCTCTATGGTATTATTCTCTTCGTTTTTAGTTATCTCAATAATTGCAATATTTCATAAAGCTAATTTTCATATTAAGTAAAGGACTTTTTACAAATAAAAAAGTAAACATATGAACATTGTAAGAGAAAGAAACAGGTGAAAGACATGAGAAGACAGTTCATAGAAAAGGATGTACATGTGTCTCTTCAATATATGACATTATTTAAACCTAAAAAAGATACAAATTAAAACAGATATGAAATAATACTCTAGTCTAATAAAATACTAAATATTTGATAACTCATCACTGAGAAGAGTATGGAAAACTGTTTTTGCTTGTATATTGCTTACTTTGTGAAAATTGGGCAATTTCTATGCAAGATTATTTTAAAATATCTAGCCAAACTAAGAGTTAACAAACCATTCACCAAATGCATTTAATTTTAACCTAAAAATAATGTCACATGCAAACAAATGTAACATATGAAGATATCCATTATAAAACAATTTATAATAACAAAAGATTGGTAATATTCTAAATATTAATCAGTGAGGAATTGTTTAATAGTCCATATAGTGAAATACTAAAATAATGCAGCACTATATGCACCAATATATAATGTTTACAGTTTTTTTACATTAACAAAAGAAAAGATACATAATATGCTAGTATGTGTATATTTGAATATATGTTATATTCATATTTGTATAGACTATCTTAAAATTTTATCATAAGATTCTAATAATCATATTTGTTTCCAGAGAGGAATTCTGAGTGGTCACAAATTATACCATTGAGAATTAGTGTAACTTTCATGAACCCTTTTATCTTTTTAAATTTTGTACCATGCATCCTATAATCTGTGTCTCTGACTCCTCACATGCACAGGTATTAGTTTTTAAAAACCTCAAGGAGTTTTTTACAAAAGGAAAAACAAATGGCATTTAAAATTCTTCTATAGTTTTCCTGAATTACAGATACATTCTTTATGTAATAGACATAAAACAAACAACTACTCTTGCTAGGCGAGGTTAGTGCTTTAAAAACAAATATGTCTCTGTAAAATTAGGGAATAATCTTCAACAATAACTTCAATTGTGGAAAAGTCTTTTCCATCAAAAGGACACCACAATGTTATTCCCACTGCCACAGGTTACAAATAATGCAAACCATGCACGCAGGATGAGGACCGTAGATCAGTGACTCACAAACTTAATTGTATGTCAGAATCACTATCCCTTTTTATTTTAAGATTTATTTTTGTTTTATTTAGAGAGAGAAAGTGTAAACAGGGGGAGGGACAGAGGGAGAAAGAAATCCCCAAGTAGACCCTGCGCTGAATGTGGAGCCCAATGTGGAACTGGATCTCAGGACTCAGAGATCATGACCTAAGCCAAAATCAAGAGTGAGATGCTTAACCAACTGAGACACCCAGGCATCCCTCACTATCTCTTTTAAAACACTGATTACAGGTCCTCATTTCCAAAGTTTCCTATTAGATGTGTCTTAATTGGGATCTGAAGGATTATATTTCTATTAGTTTCCATGTGTTGCTGATGCTGCCTGTCCAGTGACAACAGTTCAAGAACCACTGTTCTAGAGCAGATAATAGTTACAGAAAAAAAGGATGCAAATACAAAATGTTAACAAGAGAAAATTTGTGCATTCACAAGTGCTAACAATCTGTGGAGGGCACTAAGTAAGTATTTTAATTAAATTTAAAATGCACATACAACAACAACAAAAAAATGCATGGGACTTATAAATAAGGGCTCGGGCAGAAAGAGGCAGAAATTTCAGACAAATCATTTTGAATCATGAACACCGTAAGAAACACTAAAGAAGAACCATCCAAACACAGAGACAACATTAGCCTGGACACACTTTTTAGTGGTTTAGTGCAGTCTTACACTGAAACCCTAAGTATATCCTTTAGGAAAATACTTACACAGTTTGTTTTATATCTTTCTTTGTGAAACATCCTTAATAATGACTTTCTTTTCCTATCATTATAAATCATGAATTAACTCTAATCCCATATATGATATAAATAACTGGATTGAACACACTTTGTTTAAAAGTCAAAATCCCAGCATTCAAAGTAAGCAACCCTAAGCAGGTATCATTCCTTATAAAATGCCATCTTACAAGACTGAACATACTAAGTATGTTACATGTTACACATTCATTTTCTCATTTAAATTTTCTATCAACCCTATAAACTTATGGTATTTTAGTAATAAGGAAATCAAATTTCAAATTGAATACTTTTCTTAAGGCCATTTACTCAATAAGTAGTATAAAAATTAAAACTTAGATTTTTCTGGTGCCAAAGCATATTTTCAAACCATAGCTTACAACTGAATATGCAGAAGCTATGTATAAAGGCTTTATTAATCATCAGGCTATTTTATTAACACATAGATTTTTTTATTAACATAAGATTTAACACAATTAACACATATTAACACAAGATTTTTTGTTGCCTCAAAAGTATTTAATTCATAGATTTTTTTCTCATATTTTTTGTAGTATATAATGATATTTCATATTTTCTAGAAAGGCGTATATGTTTCCTAAAGAAAAATGAGACAAAAACAAATCCAAATATTTTTTATAATATTAATATAAATTAACAATAATATGAATCAGGAACATATGCTTTAACAATTAAATCACTATCTATTTATAATTACCAAGTATGGACAACTGCATTTTCTGGAGATGTTCTCCACAATCTATCACATCCAGCATGTATTTTATTTAAGGGAAAATTAACACTCCTCTGAGTACTGGGTTCAATAATTTTTTTTAAAGATTTTTATTTATTTGACAAAGAAAGACACAGTGAGAGGGGGAACACAAACAGGAGAAGTGGGAGAGGGAGAAGCAGGCTTCTGGATGAGCAGGGAGCCTGATGCGGGGCTGGATCACAGGACTCTGGGATCATGACCTGAGCCCAAGGCAGAGGCTTAACAACTGAGCCACCCAGACGCCCCAGTACTGGGTTCAATATTGAACCTGGGCAGAACTTTGTGCCTATCTTGGGAAAAATGTCACATAATTGGGAGAAATATGGGAGAAATAAATGGGACAAATGTCATATAATTTCTAAGGCTCAGTTATAAATGGAAATAAGCTATGGGGGACAGCTTTCAAAGACACTCAGAAGTAATCCCCACCTCCTGGTATTTGTGTCCTTGTGAAATCTTCTTTCCTTGTGTCTGACCTAGACTGGTGTTTGTGTGGAAGCAACAGAATGTGCCAAAAGAGATAGGACGTGATTTTCATGATTGGTTAACAGAAACTAATCTCTCTTGCTAGATTTTTTTCTCTGTTGCCTTGTCAGCAATGCATGTATTGATGAAACAAACTACCTCGTTGCAGAGGCCCCAGCATCAAGAAAATGAGGATGACTTCTGGCCAGTAGCCAGTGAGGAACCAAGACCCTCAGTTCAATAGCCTATCAGGGACTGAATCCTGCCAACCACCAAGAGAGCTAGCGTAGGAGCAAAAATGTCTCCAGTCAAATCTTAGGAAGACTACACCTCAAACTGACACTAGATTACATCCCGTGAGAGACCCTGACACAGAAGATACTTAAAAGACATGTTCAGATTCTCAGCTACGATGAAAACAAAATGGAATAAAAAGCAAAAACAGAACAAAGAAAAAACAAGAAACAAAAAACAAAAAAGCAAGCAAACAGAAAACCATGAGGCAATAAAAGATGTTGCTCCATTCCACTAATTTTGTGCTTATTTGTTACACAGGAAGAGAAAGCTAATAAACAGCTTCCACCTGGTACTGTAGAATACTTGCTCTTGGAAACCAGCTAGCATCCTATGAGGATACCAAGCAGTCATATGTAGATGTTCTGAAAGACAGCTCCAGCTGAGATCCCAGCTGACTACCAACATCAAGGACAAAAATATAAGCAAGCCAGTCTTCCTGTGATCCCAGTTTGCAGCTGAGCTGCCCTAGGTGACACTTTTTGAAACAAGCATGATTTGTTTCCAATGAACCTTGACCAAGAAGCAAATCTCTGAGTAAAACAAATGATTATTATTGTTTATACCTGGAAATTTGGGGTCATTTTTTATGGAGCAATAAATAACTGAAACATTAAGGGACATAAAATATTTGTATACATTTAGTGTCTATGATTTATTATTAAAAACCTAACCTCAAATTCAAGCCAAAGAGTGAGTTTTATTTAAAGATTAAAAACAAAAATAATATCCTACCAAGAGATAAAATGTATCCTATTAAATGGTTATAAGGGATGAAGAATCAATACATTTACAGTGTGCTTATTATACTACAGATTTTTTCCTCATACTGGTTAGTAGAATACACTCATACAGGTTAATAGAATACAATTTAACTTTAACTCATCCTACACAATTTGGACCAAGGACTTGGTATATGGTTTAAGCTTTAGAAAAAAAAAAAAAGGATTTGCAATCTGGTTGATTTTTCATCTATTACAAATGTATATAAAAGATCCTCCCATCAAATGCTGGTAAAGCAGGCAGCAAGAAACTCGAGATAATAACCTTTGGTTTGTCTCAGAAAAATAATACGTATTGCACTATAAGTTTATAAAATTGGTGCAACCAAACATTGTTGTAATGTTTCAATGCCAGTTTACAAAGATCAATTAAGTAATGGAGGTTGAAAAGGGTGGGGAGCCTATGTACACAAGTAAAAGTGTAAAAATTATTTAAAAATAATTTACAAAATATATATTCTCTACCTGCAGAATGGAGAAAAATCTGTTCCACTTCACTTTTTTAAATGGACAATAGAACTTTTAATTTGTTATTTTACTGAACAATTAACTAGGTTTTGGTAACATGGGACATATCAAAGAGGAGAGAAGTTAGCCAAATGCAATCTTTAACTCAAATAGGATTTTGTGTTTTATAATTTCATTCAGCCATAATTGAAATATATTCAATTTCACTTGTTTAAAGTACACAATTGGTTCTGCTTTGACCTATATAAATTTGTGAAACTTTCACCACAATAAAGATAAAAAACACATCCATCACCTTCCAAAAGTTTCCTCATGCCGCATTGTAATTCATCCCTGACATTGCTCTTGTCCTGAAGAAACAACTAACTGACTCTTTCCCTATGAATTATTTTGCATTTTTGAAAATTTTATGAAATATTTAAAACTAGCACTTTTTTTTGGTCTGCTTCTTTTGCTCAGCATAATTTTGAGATTCACCCATGTTGTTGCAAGTAACAATAGTTAATTTACTTTCTATTGGTAACTTGCATTACAATGTATGGACATATCACAGTTACCCATTCATTTATTGATGATTCATTTATCCATTGATTTATTGATGAATATTTTGATTCTTTTCAGTTTACGTCTATTACTAGCCATTCTGCATGTTTGGAATTCATTGCACTCTTCTTAGAAGACATTGTTCTTGAAGCATACTTGCTGACTATTATTTAAATCTAGGCCAATTTCTTTTCATTATACTCAGAGTAGAGTTCCAGTATTTCTTATATAATTACATCCTATTTCTGATTGCTGTTTCATTTTGCTGGAAAATATCCTTAAGAAACTTCCTGAGAAAAAAATGTGTTATTGGTATGCTTTCTGAGTTGCATTTCTAATAGTATTATAATTAAAGATATTATAAGGTAACATTGTTTAAGTTCAAAAGGTTTCCTTTCAGCATTGGTCTCCTTTACTTTCTTTTATCATCAAATTTATAATAGAAATTCCGAAAGGCAGCCAGATTTCAAGTTGTTTGACTTACTTTGTGAGCTAAAATTGTAACTCTCCTTGAAAGAATTTTCTTTAATTCCCTGAAATTTCATGGTGCTGTACCTTGGTGTGGGTTTATTTAAAAGTTATACTAAGGACTTCTGGGAAAGATGACTGAGTAAAAAGTTTCAGGCTCATCTCAACCCATGGATATACCTAGATAACAAGCACATCAGTGTAAGTAAACCAAAAAATGACCCAAAACTGACAGAACTGACTCTCCACAACTCCATGGAGAGAAGAGGCCACATCAAAAAGAGTGGGAAGGGCAGAGATGTGGTCAGGAGTAAAATAGACCAGAGGGGCTATCCTCAGGAGGAAGGGAGCTATGGGCCTTGAGAGGGGAGAGGAAAAGACCATACTAAGCACCCCATGACTGGGGAGCCTGAACAAGGAAGATGAATCACAGCAAAAAGCCTAAGTGAAACAAAAACATGTAATATGCCTAATATATAATTTAAAACATTGGCCATAAAGATACTCACTGGACTTGAAAAAGAGCGGAGGACTTCAGGGAGACACTCAAGAGATAGAAAATATTAAAAAGAACCAATCAGAGATGAAGAACTCAATAACTGATATTAAAGATACACTACATGGAATAAATCACAGACTAGAGGAAGCAGAAGAATGTATCAGCAATCTGCAGGACAGAGTAATAGAAAGTAATCAAGCTGAACAGGAGAGAGAAAAGTGAATGATAAAAAATGAAAATCAATTAGGGCAACTCAGCAACACCATCAAGCATAACAAACATGTGCATTATAGGGATCCCAGAAGGAGGAAAGAAAGGGGGCAGAAAATTTATTTGAAAATAATAATAGCTGAAAACTTCCTGAATCAACAAAATTCAGGAACCAACACAAAATCAAACCAAGGAAGTTCAAACAAGACACGTAATAATTAAAATGGTAAAAAAAAAAAAAATAGTGACAAAGAGAGAACTTTAAAGACAACAGAAGAAAACAGTTAAATAAGGTTGTCAGCTCATTTTTTCAGCAGAAACTTTACAGGCCAGAAGAGAGTGGTGTGATATACTCAAAATGGGGGATGGGGGGCCAGGGAACAGGCAATCAAGATCACTCTATCACTATATTCATCAAAGCCATCATCCTCAATAGAAGGAGAGTTAAACAGTTTCCCAAACAAACAAAAGTTAAAGGAATTCAGCATCACTAAGCCAGCCTCACAAGAAATGTTAAAAAGGATTCTGTAAGCGAAAAGGAAAGACAAAAACAGAAGTAAGAGAGTAGAAAGCACAAAAAGTAGTAAAATTAAATGTATCTATAAAGATCAGTCAAGGGATTCACTAAATAAAAGGATGTTAAGTATGACACCATATATTTAAAACAAGGAGGGGTAGAGGGGTAAAAATTTAGTGCTTTTATAATAGGTTAAAACTTAAGCAACTATCAATTTAATATAGACTGCCATATGGATAAGATGTTATATATAACCCTAGGGGTAACTACGAATCTAAAACCAGTAATAGATATGCAGAAAATAAAGAGAAAGGAATCCAACTATAACATTAAAGGAAGCCAGCAAACCATGACAGTAGAGAGTGAAGGAAGAAAGGAGCAGAGAGGAACTAAAAGAAGAACCTTAAAACAAGTAACAAATGGCAATAAGTACATGCCTATCAGTAATTACTTTGAATGTAAATTAATTAAAATATCCAATCTAAAGACACAGGGTGACAGAATGAATAAAAAAACAAAACCCGTGTGTGTGTGTGTGTGTGTGTGTGTGTGCGTGCACACACACACACACACATACACACACATACACACAAGAGACTTGCCTAGAAGAGATTTGTTTCAGACTTAAAGACACATGCAGATTACAAGTGAAGGGATGGAAAAACATTTACTATACAAATGAAAGTGAAAAGAAAGCCAGAGGACCAGTTCTTCTACCAGTTAAAATAGACTTTAAAACAAAGACTATAACAAAAGACAAAGAAAGATCCTATGTAATCATAAAGGGAAAAATCTAATAAGATATAAAAATCATAAATATTTTAGCATCCAATATAGGAACATCTAAAACATTAAGTAGCTAATAAAAAACATAAAGTAACTGACAGTAAAAAAGTAATAGTAGAGGACTTTAACACTTTACTTATATCAATGGATAGGTCATTCAAACAGAAAATCAATAAGAAAACAGTATCTTTGAATGAATGACACATTGGACCAGATTTAACAGATATATTTAACAGATTTAACAGATATATTCAGAACATTCCAACCTAACAGTGGAATACACATTCTTTTCAAGTGCACAGGAACACTCTTCACAATAGATCATATATTGGGCTACAAAAATGTCTCAACAAATTCAAAAAGATTAAGGTCATACCATGCATCTTTTCTGACCACAGTGCTGTGAAATTAGAAATAAATCACAGGAAAAAATCTGGAGAGAACATAAATACGTGGCAGTTAAATAATATGTTACTCAACAGTGAAGGGGTCAACGAAGAAATCAAAACAACACAGAGACAAATGAAAATTAAAATACAATGTTCCCAAATCATTGGGATGCAGCAAAATTTGTTCTAAGAGGAAAGTTTATAGCAATACAGGCATACTGAAAAATCAAGAAAAATCTCAAATAAACAACCTAACCTTATACCTGAAGAATAGAAAAAGAAGAATAAACAAAACCTAAAATCAGTAGAAGGGAATAATAAAGATTAAAGCAGAAATAAGCAAAATAAGAAACAAACAAAAAAAAGGTAAAAGAAAATAATAGAAAAGAAAAACAATAGAATAATCCATAAAATGAGGAGAAACTGATATTTTATAAAGATCCACACAATTGAAAAACCTTTAGCCAGACTTATCAAAAAAAGAAAAAAATAAAGAGAGACAGACAGACAGAGAGAGGACTCAAATAAGCAAAATCAGAAATGAAAGAGGAGAAATAACAAATGACACCACAGAAAAACAAAGGATTAAAAAATGATGCTATGTGAAATTATATGCTAACAAAGTGGACAACATAGAAAAAAATGGATAGATTTCTAGAAACATATAACCTCCCAAAACTGATTCAGGAAGAAATAGAAAATTTGACCAGACCAATTACCATCAAAGAAATTGAATCAGAAATCAAAAAACTACCAACGAAGTCCAGGACCAGATGGCTTCACAGGTGAATTCTACCCAACATTTAATGAGTTAGTAGGTATTCTTCTCTAACTATTCCAAAAAGAAGGAGGAGGAGGAGGAAGGAAGGAAAGCTTCCAAATTCATTCTATAAGGCCAGGATTGCTCTGATACCAAAACCAGATAGCCACTACAAAAAAAGAGAACTACATGCTAATATCTCTGATGGGGCATGGGTAACAGGTGAAGGGGATTAAGAGTATACTTACTGTGATAAATGTTGAGTCATATATAGAATTGTTGAATCATTATATTGTACATTGTAAATATAATATTATGTTAACTATACTGTAATTAAATTTAAAAATTAAAAAATAAAAGTTATACTGTTATACTTTACATATATACACATTTTATATATATACACGTTTTTTACCAGTTATGTCTATTTCAAAGATTATTTGTTAAATTTTAGTGCATTTATATAGCTGCGTCATTGCCAAACCCTATATTCAGATCATTTTTGCCACCCCAAAGAAGTTCCCCATGCCCCTTTACTCTCACCTCCCATCCCCAGAAAATCACTGTTTTCTTTTTTCTATAGATAGATCTTTTCTAGAAATATATATAAATGGAATTACACTCCTTCTGTGTTGTTCTACATATGTATTTTTTATTTTTATTGCTAATAAGAATTTTATTATATAGATTTATATAACATTTTGCTTATGCACTTGTCAGCTGATGTATGTACAATTCCCACTGGGGAGCTATTATGTTGACACCATTATAGTCACTGGTATAAAGTCTTTGTGTAGATATACATTTTCATATGTCTTAGCAGCTGATACTAAGTTGTAGATACCTAGTTGTAGAGTTTCTGGATTTTTTTTTTAAGATTTTATTTATTTATTTATTTGATAGAGAGAGAGAGAGACCACAAGTAGGCAGAGAGGCAGGCGGGGGGAGGGGAGCAGGTTCCCTGCTAAGCAGAGAGCCCAATATGGGGCTTGATCCCAGGACCCCAAGAGCATGACCTGAGCCAAATGCAGAAGCTTAACCCACTGAACCACCCAGGTGCCCCAAGTTTCTGGCTTTTATGTTAAGTATACGTTTACCATTTTATAAATTATTGAACTATTTTCCTAAGTGCTTGATTCAGTTTATGTTTTTATCAGCAATGTATGAGGGTTCCAGTTTCTCCACATCTTTTTTTTTAATTAATTAATTAATTAATTTATTTCAATTTATTTATTTTCAGAAAAACATTATTCATTATTTTTTTACCATACCCAGTGCTCCATGCAAGCCGTGCCCTCTATAATACCCACCACCTGGTACCCCAACCTCCCACCCCCCTGCCACTTCAAACCCCTCAGATTGTTTTTCAGAGTCCATAGTCTCTCATGGTTCACCTCCCCTTCCAATTTACCCAAATTCCCTACTCCTCTCTAACGCCCTTTGTCCTCCATGCTATTTGTTATGCTCCACAAATAAGTGAAACCATATGATAATTGGCTCTCTCTGCTTGACTTATCTCCACATCTTTATCAATATTTACTGAAAATCTTTTACTAGTTATTATATTTTTTGTTGATTCTTCAGGTTCTTCTAATATAAATGATCCTGCTATGAAGACATTTTACTAAATATTTTCTAATCTTTATATCATTGGTTTATTTGACTTATTAAAATAGCTGGAGCATCTATGAGATTATTGAATATAAATTTATAGTTATTTGGATATATATGAATATTTGGGATATACTGGATATTGTGAATAATACATTGTTGTCTGCTTGGATTCTGTTGTCTTTAAAAGTGATAGTTGTTTTGGAAGACAGTTAACTGTAGAGCAGCTTTATCTATTTGAGATTTATACTTAGGTTTTGTTAGTATGTAGACTAGTTTAGCCCTCCTAGACATGACTTTTCAGGAGTCCCTACTGAAGGCCCCAGGTTTGAACAGTCTGTCTACTCTGACTGATTAGAATTTAAACATTTCCTAATATTGTGTATTCTGAAGTAATTTCATTTGCTAGAATTCTGACAGTTCTTTGCTTTGTCCTACAGAGTTTCAATCTATGCATGTGCCACTTAGCAACAGATTCCAATGGACTCTATGCAAATTTCTGAAGCTCTTACTTTTCATAGCTGCCTCCTGTCCAGTAATCTTCCAGTGTCCTAGACTTGCTGAACTTTTATCTCAACCTCCCAAACTTGGCATAACTATTTTGTTGGCTTACTTTTTCCCCTTCTATAGCAGGCTTCTGGAATTATCTCCAGGCAGAAAGCCAGGGTAATAACTGTGATTACCTTTCCTATGTTTTCTTTTTTTGTCATTTGCTCAATACCAAAATAAAGCTATTTCATATTTATTTTTCAAAATTTTTAGTTATTTTCAGTGGGGAACTATTCCTTTACCAATTAAGCCATGATGAGTAAAAGCAAAAACCCCCTCCATGTTTTTATCAAACAAGGGTTTGATAAATCATTGTCCTCCTGCTCTTGTTACTAATATCATTTTTTTCCTGTCCTACAATTTTAATAAGCTTACCAGGAAGGTTAGCCAGTATCTTTGCCCAAACAACAATCTTGAATGAAAAAAAAAACTATATAATTTTGTGTTAGCATATGTATAAGAAGTATCTTTGAGAAAAGTATCACTACTTATGTTTATTGCAACAAAAGTTGGTTATCAAGAAGTATCTGGGAAATTTCTGGATGCTACATGGAATTATGAGGTATGCCATCTTCCATAGTATCTGGTAGAGTGATTTTCAAATATTAGATAACAATATATGTCTCCAGATCTACTGCACTAGACATGATAAACATAATCCCATCTAATACTTGTAAAAATATTCTTATTTCAGAAAACAGTATCACTACCTAATATTTTTAAATTCGCCTAGAATCTTAAGGTGCAAGGGAAATCTAAGAGAGAAATGGCTGGCCCCCTTAAACCTAATGCATGTCTATAAAATTCATGAAAAAAAGAAAAAGCACAGACATAGCTTTTCTTACTCTATTTCTATCATTAAGCCACAGAAAGATTTTATCAATCCATTTGTCAGTACCTGAATATCACTGCTTATAAGTCACAAGAGAGTTCTATAAATGGAAGTATTCTAACATATTTAAGAGATTAATCCTACAGAATAGAATGTTTTGACAGGACTCTGATCTCCCACAGGCAAAGCTCTAGAGACATTTCCTTTCAAAGTGGCAAACCATTATCCTGTCTTAGTATTCTAATACTAATGACAATTTTTTGTCATGTCAAATGATTAGAAAATAAATATGGCAATGAAAGAAGCACTCTGGCTGGCCAACTGGGTAACTGTAATCACTAAGAGGCAAGGTCAGAGAAAAGGAAGAGTGCCTATGCCTTTATTTCAAAGATTCTTTATTCTCCAAGTAATTATATGATTTCCCAAAAACAGACTGCTTCTTCATAAAAGGAAAATTACTTTTTCCAGGCAGACAGATAATGGGGTTCTGGATTCTGTCACAGCATATCTAATGTTATTGAGATATATTAGAGACATTTATGAAACATGGGGGCCTATGAGCCTGAACCATGTAACACCATTTCATCCACTCTTCTGCTGGTGCTGACTTACATATAAAGTGCAAATCTCATGGAAAAAATGTATTTACCGAACCCATTCAGAGCCATTTGAGAGACTGGTGTGTTTCAGGGTTGTTCTGTGTCAGAAAGCTTCCAAATTTACATATTGCAACAAATTCCATTAAGAAGAACCCAGAATGTGAATATTTGGCAAACTTTTCTGAATGTCTCCTTTCTACCATCTCAGCACCCATACTCACCTGAATTAGGTATGATGCTCTGCATACTGATAGAACCAGGAAGTACTGACAATACATTCTCATATTTGCTGATAAATTCTTTGAAGACTGGGACTAAACTTTCATATCTTTTTCTTCTAACTGTCTAGCAAAGCGCTTTGGATATAGTTGAAAGCATGACAATTGTATTAAAATTATTACTTCTCTAAAAATGAAATAACCTCAAGCCAGTTGACAACTTTTCAGAGAACATTCCTAGTGTACCCTATATCAGGCTCCACATCTTAAAGGCCACTAACCAAATGTTTCAAAGAGTTTCTAAAATGCTATTTAGCAAAAACTGTCAGAAGGTCTTGGTAGCAGGAAAGAAGTTACTACTGCCATGAGCTAGTCAAGACAAGCAACTCCCTGGTTAAATGACCATAAGTTCTTCCTTCTTGGATAGTATGATTTTATTAGTATTATCATGTATTTGTTTCTCAGATATTCTGAGAATAAAAGAAGATTAAATACATTATTAGGCTATGATCAAGTAACCATTAGGTTATATAATAGAACTTAATCATCCCCATTTTCATATCTGTTCAGATGGGTTTTCTTAAACTTTGGTGTTTCTATCTATGAAAGCCAAATATATCAAGTTTCAATATTATTGAAAGATAATGAATATAATACAAAGGTGACAACACTGAGTTTTTTAAGTAAATGATATCCAATTTACAGAATTTAGTGAATGAATCCTAGTAACCTTTAAATATTGCTCAAGGTTACTTATTTAGCTGACTTTATGCAGCAAACTATAGTCCTGGGAGACTTGAAAATCTCTAATGAAATACACAACAAAAAATGAAAATCCAACCTTTTCAAGTGAAATTTTAAAATTTGGACTAGTATTCAGGGACTAAAAGGATCAAATGATAAAAAGAGTCAGCTATTTCCAGTGAAATGTTTTCTTAATATATGATTATTTCTAGTATTAATATGATCATAATAATAGCTGATACTCTTTAACTGCTAACCATATGCCAGGCATGTGCTAAGTACTTCACATATGTTAAATTAACCATGTGCTAAATAGTTTACACTTTATCACACTGACAGTTAAGTAAATTTATTAATTATTTTCCCCAGTATAGAGATGAACAAACTTATACTCAGAAAGATTTACCTATTTTTGCCCAAGTTTACATAGCTAAAAAATGGCAGAACTTAGACATGAATTCAGTCTGTCTGAGTTCACATCAAAGTCCTTATCATGATACAATCCCGCCACCTCTGAATTTTTCAGGAAGAAACACTATTTTTGAACTCTACATCAAAATATACTGAAGTCACACATTGTATATTGGATGCATTCAACTTCCATGGTCCACTAAAGCAGAAATACAATTAGCCTTAGTGTTAGAAAACTCTAGGCTTACAATAGGCAATTGCTTTCAACTGATCTAAATGCCTCATTTTATATACTAGGAAAGTTAAGACTTAATATTACAAGTAATTCAAGCAAGTAAGTGAACCTAGCTACTTGATAGTCAATTCTATTCTTTGTAAGTTCATACTTCAGCAACTGGCCAGATAAATGGCTTCCTAAAATTAAAGTTGTACTTGAGTCTCCTATAAAAATTATTAATAATTTAAGAAAAAATAATTTTTTATTTTTTATTTTTTTCCATTTCCATTCTTACTGAACACAGCCAATATCAGTAAATATTATGAGTGTGCCAAATAAAAGATTTTTCATTCATTCATCCATTTATTCATTACATATTATATATTCTACTACCTATTTATGATTTGCTAAACCCTCTGGAAAAACCCCTAGAAAAGGATGATGCCCAGAATCATAGAAAATCTTCAGTAAATGTGGAATGACTGTAAAGTAAATCAAAGATAAAATATAAAGGCAGACATGTAAACTTACAATAGGAACACAAAAACTTCTCTGCAATAAATGCAAGTAAAATGCTATGAAGTTAGAGAAGAAAAATAAATGAGTACGGATGGATTAAGATAATCAAAAGAGTGGAGGCATCTAAAAGGAATATTAACAGAAGAGTAGGAGTGGTTAATCCAAGGGTGACAAATGAAAATAAGCATCCTAGACAATGCAATTTTTTTTTTAAACAAAAAGCTTCAAGACATAACACACTCTATAACAACCCCCAGTCTCTTTGGCTTATGGATGACAACACAGACACAAAGGGAAATAACAGTGCACTGGATAATAAATTCTAGAGACATCCAAAGGAATGATGGATGTATGGACTGGCATGGCTTAGAAAGACATCACTCAAGAAAGAGAATTAAGTAATGAGTTACAAAGGAGTAGCCTTGAGTGAGTTGAAAGGCTGGGTATTCCACAGGAGAGGAAATGCTTGGCAAAGGCAAATCTTATTAAGTGAAAATTACTTACACCCAAATAAATGTCTGGCTTTTAACTGGTCTCTAAACTTATCAATAAATGTGTCATAAAACTGTGTACTCCATGTAAATACATGTTCTTCTACCAAAAGCAAATGTAGAGTGGTGTAAATATATTTACCTTAAAGATAAAGATCAGAAAGTGATCAACCTACATTCCATAAAGGAACTATTCTTAAATTCATTGAATCACATTTTCTTACTTTTCATGTCCAAGCTGATCATTTTCTTATATAAATTATTCTTCTTTCATTAATACAAATACAGATTATTTTTTTTAATTTTTTATTGTTTATAAACATATATTTTTATCCCCAGGGGTACAGGTCTGTGAATAGCCAGGTTTACACACTTCACAGCACTCACCAAAGCACATACCCTCCCCAATGTCCATAACCCTACCCCCCTTCTCCCAACCCCCCTCCCCCCAGCAACCCTCAGTTTGTTTCGTGAGATTAAGAGTCACTTATGGTTTGTCTCCCTCCCTATCCCATCTTGTTTCATGGATTCTTCACAAATACAGATTATTAATGATTAATTTGAGTTTTTACTATTTTCCATTTCCACAGCAGAACCCCAGCCTCAGTCAATACTTTGATATACACTTTCTCTTAATTAGAATGCTAATTCTTTCCTTAATAACAGTATAAATAAAATTTTGATTCAGGAATTTGCTAAATTTTTCTTCCCTGCTAGAGACATCAAGCTCTGTTTGGTCACTTACTGTAAGCACAGAATAAAAATAATAACACACACACACAAAAAAAAACCCACACATTCATAAGAACATACAATTATTAAAAATATATACATATTATAAGCAATTACTAAGTGGATATTTAAGCATTAAAATATCAACCATGGAAACATTTCGTAGCCATCTTCTTAATATTAATAACATGCGGGTCTAAGAATAGGTACTTAAGTCATCTTGACTAACTTAAAGCTATAGTTAGAAACTGGAATGTGTAGATTAATTGGCAAATTTCTAAAACTGAAGGCCTAAATTTCTGAAGACAAAATTTACATTATACTGTGTGGGAGTGGTATTTCTAATAATGCATAAATGAAGTAGGTTGCTATAAAACCCATGCAGGAAGGCAAATCTCATCCCTATTCAGTGATGAAGTGTGTATGTTGAACAATAGATTAAAACAGTTACCACTGTAAATGGAAAAAATAGTAAAGGACAAAATAGTAGTTGTCAGGAAAGAACAGGTTCAGAGCCAAGGACTCAACACTGGTTGGTAACCACAGCATGAACAGAAATATATTTCTATTTGAATTGTTATCCAAAACATTGGCTGGCTTAGTGAACGAGAACAAGTTTGGAGTTAATGCTACATGGGCTGCAGTAGACAGTTTTAAATAAATTAAATGTGTTCATTGTATTCTGTTGAATTCAATTAAGAATTTTCATAGTTTGAATATATTCAGATGTGTCTTATCACATTGATACTTATCATCTGTATCTTCTACAACAGAAAAAGGGCTTGGCTCTAACATACTACATTACATATTCTTCATGGATTTTTAGACTCCTTAGTTTACAGAACAGTTCCTTCAGTTTGACTTAGTACTGTTATTTTCTATATTCTTAAGGTTAAATGTGCTTTTTAGTTGCTTATGCTAATATGTAAGCATTCATTGCTTGTTTGCCACTAACAAGTGTACATGTTCATGCATTTTACCCAGTGGTCTATAAATCAAATGAAAAAGAATATTTATTTAGTCATCATAGATTGAATAGACTAGTAGGGATATATCCTCTCTTTGCTTCCATTCTTTCTTTCTTTCTTTCTTTTTTAAAGTCATAGAGACGCAAGAGAAGCATTATAGTAGAGTGACTAATCCCGTGGTCATTGGAATCACTCAGCAGTTACTCAGATCACATCTCTGCCACTGTGCTGTTATTAGATACTTAAAGTTTCACAGCTTAAGTTTACTCATCTTCAATAAAATGCAGAATTGTTTTAGTCTAGTTAGCTTAGTGTAGTTAATTTAAATTTATTATTGACTCCTGTCATTAGAGGCAAGATTCTACCATGTTTTCTTAAGATACTATAAACCAAGATGAGGATTTCCAAAGAAAAGAACCAAGAGAGACTGAACATATCTCCCTCAATTACATATAGTACTGAGGATATTGTGAACATTTTTCCTAATCAAAAATAAAATTAAAGTCATGGAGATATAATACACAGCATGGTGATTACAGTTAAAATGCTATATTTTATATTTGAAAATTGCTAAAAAGTAGATCTTAAAAATCCTCAGCACAGGAAAAAATGTGTAATTATGTGTTGTGATAGACTTAACTAGATTTATTGTGACTTTAGAATATACACAAATATTAAATCATTATGTTGAATGACTAAAACTAATAAACTGTTATATGTCAATTTGATCTCAGTATTTTTTTTCAAATTTTAAAAAAATCTGTACACCCAATGTGGGGCTTGAACTCACAACCCTGAGATCAAGAGTCACATGTTCTACCAAGTGAGTCAACCAGGCACCCCCTCTCAGCAGTTTTTTAAAATTATGCTTTTTAAGATAACTTAATAGTACTTTTATATGTACACAGTTACTTTGAGTTAAGCTTTTTTTTTTTTTTTGCTAGTGATCTATTGGAATCCACAAAATGTGGGGAGAAGTAATAAGAATCAGTCTGGCCCCACAGTAAAAAATGGTTAATATAAAAATGGCCAAATTCTAATGAGTATTAGCTCCTTACTTTTCTATCCCTTCTCCAATCAGCTTAATCCTAGTTCTACCTTCTTTCTAAATGGATCTTAATACCACCAACAGTCAATAATTTCAAAAATTTATCCCCATTAGCAAGTGCATCAGGAGATGGTCAGAATCTTCATTTAATTGAACAGCTAGCAGAGGCTGCAAGCTCCGTCGCTTATGTGGGTCCATAGAAAAGGGAAATGAGAAAAAAAAATTACCTGGTATAATAGGGGAAAGAAAAGACAATAAGGAAAAGAAAGAATAGAGCAAATTTAGAAGGGGCATCAACAACTTAGCTTTCAAACTGTAATGTGGACACAATTCACCTGGGCATCTGGGGTCAGGGAAGATTCTGGTTAAGTAGGTCTGACATGGGTTTTCCATCTTGCCTCTCCATAAATCATAAAGCAAAATAAATGTGGCTGCAGGGACATTTTCAGAAATTTTAGATGAGTGTCTCTTAATAGTTTTTTGCCACTTTTACTGGTCAACAGTTCCACAGGGATCCTCATACTGGCATGCTGCAAGGGGGGATCCTCCTGCATAAGCTTTGCTACTTCTAAAATTCAACTTCTGAATAAGTAGAAATGAAAACAAGCCTATACTCTATAGGAAAATATATCAGTTCAGTTTCCAAACATGTGAAAAAACAGAATTCAGTCTTGTGTCTATGATGTCATTTTTCAGATTTCTACTGTGTATGCTCAGTATAGAGGAGTTTTCAAAATATTATTAACCTAATTTATCTGATAAATTCAATGACCGTTATTAGTGCTAATATGAAGTGGCATATGATTATGAAACTTAAGATAATAAAGAAAATTGGAAATGAGAAAACTACATGTTGCATATCAGCATATATAACATATTCAATATTGGCAAGCTCTTTGGAGGATAAAATATTAATCATGCAATGTACTATATGCTCATGTAACTAATTCATCACAGGAAAAGGAAAGGCATCACATATTCAGTAATATGTAATAATGACAGCATATTCCAATTTTGTCAATTGAAAGGTTTAATATTATGACCAGAAAATCAACATCAGTGTTGGATGTCTATTTACTGGAAGTTAATTCAAGAGAAGGCCAGAAGTTTTTTCAAGAATATAAAACCTAAATATGGTTAAAAGAACCCTTGAAGAAATATTAGTAGCAAAGAATGGAGAGCAAAGGAATTATTCCATAATTCAGAGGTCTGCTTGACTGTGCACAGTAAAGTGTGTACAGGGAAGGTAAGTTCAGGTAGAGAATTGTGATGGAATTATCAGGGAAGAGTATAACCTGACCTAAAAAGAGATTTTTAAATTTAAACCATGTTCTATTTGGAAGAGGGAAAAAAATGCCATATAAACTATGGTTGTTAAAAAGGAGAAAAGTATACTTAGTTTTAAAGGTCCAAGGAATAATCTTATTTGTTTGATATGAATCCATAGCCTGGAAGTTTAACTATGCTCCCTCAATTGAATACAGGAATAACTTTTTGTAAATTAATATAATATAAGAGCCTGCACCTCAGATTAAAGGAAATAGGTATGTAAATCACCTATTACAGTTTTTTACAGTTTTTAGGTAAATATAAGTCCCCTTCTCCTGCTGTGGGCAGGCTGAGATCATTAAAGTCTGGATTTAAGAAAGAGGCTATCTTAGATGGGTTCACTAGTAACTGACTCTGAGACTGTAAAATTTGAATGCAGGAAATTTATTGAGCAGTACTTTAATAAGTAGCCCCTTTAAAGGACTGAGGGGAGTATGTTTGGTCAGAAGGAGAATTACAAACTATGAAACAGTTGAATTAGAGGAGTCAGCCGATCCTATGGAAAGCTCTGGGGCTTGGATGTCTTCTTAGGATTTTTTGTTTTGTTTTGTTTTGGTTTTTTTAAATAAAGCAGTGTTTAAGCCTTTATACCCCACACTGACAAGTTATTGAATGAAAGATGCAACTGGATGAATGTGAAACCTTGCTTGAGATAACTTAAGGCTATCCTTAGAAACTGACTCAGCTTTGACTCTTACCAGGTAACAGTGCAGGCAGCTGGGGAATGAATGCCTCCATCCTGAAGGGAAAGACCACAGGCCAAAAGGCATTTGCAGATGATACAGTAAGATCACAAAGAAGTGGTGATTAATTTTACCAGGTCCACTGGGTAAGGAAAGATTTATGAAGAGGTATTTCTTGAGTTAAATCTTGAAGACTGGAGGTGTTGACATGACAAAAAGAGAAGTACATTTAAGAAAGGTGAAGTATCTTCTCAAAGCTTCCAAACACACATGTGATCACCAATTCTCCTTTAAAGTCTTAAAAATTACTTAACCAGAGAAAAAACTGTCTCATACATGGAGAATGGACTAGAGAATTTTTTACATATAGGTAAAATTAAGGGAGAAGTTATTTTTACTTTAAGTGCAAATCCCAGATGATATTTCTTATTCAGTATCCAATTGGTAATTGTTTCAATACTCTAATTGATTTTGTATGAATATATACATATGATAAAGTATCTAAAGCCTACCAATGTAGTCAGATCATAAAAATACTGTAATTTTGGGAAAGCATGAATATGCTTGAATTTGACTTAGAACTTTAAGAATGCTGTACATCAATCCAGATTAAAATAGATTTGCTTATATTACCTTTTGATTTCTATAATTAGCATAATAGACATAAAATACTTTTAAAAGAAAACATTTTGAAAATAAATGTTCAAACTTATTTGAATCCTATGACATGCCATTTAAATTTACATAGCCACTGTGTAAATGTCATGTTCCTCAAGATGTCTTCAGCCATTTCAATTTTTCCCTGCCAGTCTCCAATTTGTGCTTTTTTGATGCCTTTTACTCTATGGCAATGACCTTAAATTTCTCAACAAGCCTATTCCAGAAATATATTCCTTCAAGAACCTTAGTTCTCTTCACTGCACTAAAGGAAAAAGTATTTGAACCTGAGCCCAGTGAAATAAGGCACAAACAAAAATACCTTGTTTAAATAGTGAGAAACTGTTCATTTATCCATCTTTAGTAATTTACCTATCTTCCCACTTAAACCATTTAAGCACTCACTATATACAAATAACCATGATACTGAACAGATTAAAGACCTGCAAAGGTAAGGCCTTAACACTGAAGATGATTTTCTCTGAGTGGCATCTTCTTTTCCCTGGTGTTAGGAGTCCCTTCAACCCATTTGCCAGGCTTTGGTTTCCTTCAACCATGTTGATACTACACACAATTTATACACATAAATACACTCACTACAACTAGTCTTCAGTATTCTCTTTCCCCATCCCCAATTCACCACCCCACATTTTCATTCCTCCTTTCTCACAGTAGCTTCTCCATTATAAAATGAGTTGCACAGGACAAACAGATCCATTAAATGTTGACCAACTGGGAATGGGTGAATGAAAGGACAAATTAATTAAGAGGTTATTCCACTTCATCAGGTAAGGGGTGAGGTGACTGTGAATTATGACAGTCATCCTGATTGCTTTTATTTTTTTTTCTGATTGCTTTTAAAGTATAAATGTTGGATTTCAAATTTTTAGGAAGGCAAAAATAGATTTGTTTCTGGCTAAAGGTGAGGTAAAAGGAAAGTCCAAGAATGTGAGGTGCCTATCTATGATGCCTACATGGTGGAGCCCATCCTGAATTTAGGAATAGAAAAAAAAATAGATTAAAATCTGTAAGATAATGTTATATAATATCACCAATTTTATAGGTAATAAGGGAATAAAATGTAATACTACAATACTAAATCAAACATAATACTATTAATGCATAAAAATCCAGGGAAGTGGAAACAGAAAAAAAGAACAGGTAGAGAAAATAGAAAATGAATACAGAGAAGGCAGACTTAAAACCAAGTACATCAATTTACACACTAAGTGTAAATGGACTATATACTCCAATCAAAAGGCAGATTTTCAGTCTGAATTAAATAACAAGCCCTAACTCTGTTCTGCCAATGAGTGATGAATATTAAATATAAAGAAAAAGGTAGCTGAATGGACTTGAATGTAAAAAGCTAAAAAACAGCATATATTAATATCATACAAAAAGAACATGGAGTTCAGAACATAAACTGTTAACAGGTGTAAGTGGGAAAATTTGAAATAATGATTAATTCATCAGGAAGATATAAAAAATCCCTAATATAAGAGCACGCTAAAAGAGAATGAAGCAACCCTACAATCACTGTTGCAGTTCTTAACACCCCTTCTCAGTAAGTTTTCAAACAGAAAAAGCAAGTATGAGTAAAGGACCACAACATTGAAATCCTGTGTGAGTATTGTTGTCTACCATCTCTATTCCCCTCCATTACACAACAGCAGCTCCGACAGCTACAAAATACTATCACCATTCAAATGCATGTGAAACATTCACCAAGATAGGGCTATATCAAATGCATGTGAAACATTCACCAAGATAGGGCTATATATAGTATATATACTATAAAAAAATCTCGGGTGATGAGATAATTGATTTTAAATATTTTACAAAGTCTCTAGGAGAGAGCCTACCAAATGGTTTAAATGAAATTTTGTCCAGCACTCACATGAGACTAGAAATACTATTTATTTCTAGCAGCCAGCCTGCAAAGCTACACATTCCAAAGAAGGACCTTGCCTCTGTAGTGGGGAGTAATTGGGCCTACACTGATACTGCTTTGGTCCTACCTCTCAAAATCTTGTAAATCAGGACTTGAAAGGATCACACTGCTCCCAAATAACTAACCTGCATCTTTCAGCAAAGCCTAAACATATTTATAGGAATGGAATTATATCTAACACCCAAATAAAGTTTAGAGAGTCTGATAGTCAGTAAAGATTAATTGGGTATGCAGAAAAGCAGGGGAAAAAAAAACAATAATTAGGAAATAAATTTAACCAGAACTGACAAACCTGTTGTAATTAACAGGTAAGTACTTTAAAGAGTTATTATTATATTTTATATATTCAAGAAAAGTAAGTAGAGACTTGGAAGTTATGGCAAAGAACAAATTAGGATATTTTCAAGTGAAAACTGCAATAAAGGAGATGACAAATGCACTGGATGAAATTAATAGCCAGTGGAAAAAATTACCAAATTTGGAGACAAAGCAATAGACATAATGCAAAATAAACACAACCATAATAAAATTTTAAGTAGCCTGATCTGTAATTTAAGTCCTAAAGGAATGGGTATAGGGATGGTGAAGATATTTGAAAAAAGTAATAATCAAAGCTTTTCCAAATCTGATTAAAACTACAAATCCATGTATTTTACAAGTGCAACAGAACATAAGCAGAAACAAGAAGAAAACTATACCAAGGGACAGTGTGAATTTCTAAAATGAGAGATAAAGAGAAAATCTTTAAAAGTTGTAAAAAAAAAAACATTGTGTGCAGATGAACAAAGATCATATTTCTTACGGGAAAAAATAGAAGTGAAAATACAGTGGCACATCTTTATAATAATGGACTTAAAAACAACAACAACAAAACTTGAGAATTCTTTTCCCAAACAAACATATTTTTCAATAATGAAGACAAAAAAACCCCACAAACATTTTTTTAGACCTACGAAAGCTGAAACAATTTATCACTAGCAAACTGCATCACCAAAAATATTAAAGGACATCCTTCAGACAGTAGGGATATGATATTAGGTGGAAATATTAATCAAAAAGCAGAAGAAGCAAAAAGCACTGAAAATGGCAACTGACATGGGTTAATGCAGGATTTTTTTCCCCCACATGTTTAAGTCACTCTAAAAGGCAATAAACAATTAAATAAAAAATGTGAGGTTTTGATATGTGTAAAAGTGAAATGTGTGACAATCATGGCAGAAAGGATAGGATAGGAGAAATGAACTTCTACTATAGGGTCAGGAACTCAGCTGAGCAGGGAAAGAAGGCTGAGTTATTAGGTGTTAGAATAGCCAATTAAAGCAGTAAGCCAAAATAAAAGCAACAGTGAAGCCTTCAATCATTTACTGCAATGGCCTAAGAGGCTCAAACCAGAGAAAGTGCTGACTTCACCTTGTTTTGCCTCCCTCATGGACAGAAAATGAGTAGAAGATCAGGTAGGTTAGCACAGACATGGAGGTTATCTCATCATGTACAGTCCTAAACAAAGGGTTCAGATAGTTTTATAGACCCTGGGGTGGAGTCAGGACAATAGCAGAGGTCCAAGAGTGGGGAAGTACTGAGTACTAAGTCAAAGTGGAGAAAACTGTCTTATGTTCTCCCCTCTTAAAGCAGCATCCAAAGAGGCACCTGAAGGAGACTGATGCCGAAGGTCCCGGGTGATGAGATGTGGTTGAAGGCCATGGAGCTAGGGGTGCTGCACAGGAAGAGTATGACCAGCCAGATGGATATGAGTCTTTGCCTACACCTCCCTTCAGGGACTATAATGCACTGGCTGTACAGTAGAGCAGGTGTGGGGAGGGCAGCTGTTCCTCATCAGGCTTGTTAGGCGAAACATTTTAATTGCTTATAGTCAGGCCAGAAAAATCACACATTGGTTTTTAACCAGGAGGCTAACTCTACATGTGGTATCTATCCTACATGGAAGTATGATGATATCACTTAAAAGTAGGCTGTGATGATTTAAAGATATGAACTAATTCCTATAGCAACCACTAAAATACCAATAACAAAGAGTTACAGCTAATAAGCTAACTGAGGACATAAAATGAAATAATAAAAAAAGTTCATTAAGTCCAAAAGAAGGCAGTAAGAGTAGAAAAGTGAACATATAGCAAATGATATAAACAATAAGCGTATGGCAAGATGATATATTTAAAACCAACCATATCAATAATCACATCAAAAGCAATAATTCACATGCTCCAACGAAAAAAAGAGATTTTTCAGATTAAAAAAAAAAGCACCAAACCACAAGACCAAGCTTATGTCACTTACAATAAATACATTCAAAATATAAAGATGCATAGAGATTAACTGAAAAAGTTCTACTTGGCTAATATTTAGGCAAAGAAAACTGTAGTAACTATACTAATATTGAAATTTATTTCAGAACAAAGGGTACTATGGAACATAATATTCTTTAGATATTGTTACTAATGTTATAATAATTTTTTTTCAAATGCTACAATAATTGTATCCAGGATTCCCAAAGGTCTACTGCTATGCTCTGTCTGATTTGAATGATATCTCTAAACTTCTTGGAGTTTATTACCTGTCCCTCCTTTCCATGGCCTTAGAATGAATGGCCTATGCATCTGCAAGAGTATTACAGTTCTATACTCCCCTTATCTCCAATTAGGACAAACTTTGAAGTTTAAGGCTTAGTTTAGAGTTACCCTATGAATCAGGCTGGGTCGGGTACTTAGCCTGAAATCATTTCTTAGCTTTTTCTCCTTCCTGTCCTGCTTTTCTCATTCCATTACAGGTTTCATTTGGAAGCATTTCCTTTTGTAAATCATTTGCATGTACAAAAATCCTTCTTTCAGGATTTTACCCTTTGGAAACTGAGCTGAGATGGAAATATTGGTAAAGATGACAGTCCAGAAGCTTCCTCTGAAAAGAGGACAATGTTAAGCAGGAAAGAAAATCATAGAGTTCATTTTTAAAATGTTGAAAGCATAAACCCAACACTTTTGAGAATTACATATATAGTATTTTCCCCAATTTCCATTTAAGATAGTGTTCTTAACTCCTATTTTACCAAGCAGTAACTGACTAAGGGATGAGGTTTTCCTTGGGCTTAGGGTTCTAAACTAGAACCACCAGTCATTCTGATCATATACATTTCCATCATTATAGTAATTCTTCAAATTAATCATACATAAGGAGAAAAACAAAGGCAATTATTGTGAGTAAGCAGGATCAGGAAAGAGAGAGGCATGTATTCTCTTATATAAACCTAACCTATGCCCAATTTTTGGGATTTGCTGAAGTTGCTACCAAAGATACATATTTTCTTTCTTTCAGAGCTGTCTTAACCCAGAGTCTCTGGATGATCTTTACTGACATGAAATATAAAAAGTTTTGTATAAATCATTTGTTTTTTCCTAGGCAGAAAGTCAAAACTTTCATGAGATTCTCAGTGAGACTGAATTCCTCCCCCCCCCCCAAATTAGTGCTTTTGCTTATGAATGCAGAGAGGATGCATTCTCCTCGTTCTGCTGAATTCCCAGAACGAATGGCTTTCCTAATTCCTTCAATTTCACTTCTGAGAAAGTGAAATTTCACTTCCCCCGATTCCTCTAACTCCTTGTCTTTATTTTTCTTATTCTCTGTTTCATTTTATTCTTCTAAACACCTGATTATGTTTTCCCATAAATTGGTCCTTGACTACTTTTGTTTCTTCAAGTTCCCTCAATGAATTCCAGGGATCCCATGACTTCATGTTACTACCTCCGTTAGAATCATTTTAAGTATTTGCCTTTAGCCCGCATGTTTCCCAAAAGCTTTCTTCTTCCTAGGCTCACCTTTCTGTTAGCATACGTGCCCAGACAGATATCACATTCAAACTATGCAAAACTTGCAACATTTTTCCTAACAACTATTTTTTTATGGTATGAATAGCAATTAAACCATAAACTCTCAAAATCAAATTTGATGCCGCCTTTCATTTATTTCTAATTTCTGACAATAAGTCCTGTTAATTCTTCAGATTTTTAACTTGAAAATATTCTTTCTATTCATACTATCATCATCTTATTTCAGTCTCTTCAACATATCTAAAGTTTTCTCTATTTAAAATTATTCTAGAAATAAGGTGGGATTGGGAGGGAGACAAACCATAAAAGACTCAATCTCAAAAAACAGACTGAGGGTTGCTGGGGGGAGGGGGGACAAGAGAGGGTGGTGGGGATATGGACATTGGGGAGGGTATGTGCTATGATGAGTGCTGTGAAATGTGTAAACCTGGCGATTCACAGACCTGTACCCCTGGGGATAAAAATACATTATATGTTTATTAAAAAAATAAATAAATTTAATAAAAAAATAAATAAAATAAAATTATTCTATACATTCCTAGGTATGGTTTCTAAAGCTTACCTTCGTCCATGTTCTTCTGCTAGTCAGATTCTTCTATATTAAACAATAAGATATTATTCTATATTAAGTAAGATATTATTTACTGAATAATATCCTTATCCTAAAGTTAAAATAAAACACCTTCCATATTCTGCCCACATCAGCATCTGATACGTCTCTCCTTCTCATTCTCTAAGTGCTACATAAATCTCATCTCAGCCAGAAAAATATGCCTTCAACTTTCTTAGCCTTATGACTTTGTTTATAAATTTAATTTTAATGCCATTTCCTTTACCAACAATTCCTTAATTTCCTTAACTCTAACACTCATGAAACTTCTTTTTCCCTATTCTTTGCCACCTTGCAGAAGCATCTCCCCTAATCAGAGTCTAAACCTTATATATCCCTGAATTTGATTCACCCTTTAATGTCCTATGCATAAGGCTATTAATGATTTTTAATGGAAAAAGAAATTTCTATTTATATTGGTTAGTTAAAAGACTTGAATATTAACTTAAAATTTTTTCTTCTAATTAATATTGTTAAAATATCCACAGTAACCCAAACAATCTACAGATTCAGTGTAATCCCTATCAAAATTCCAATGGCATTTTTCACAGAAATAGAAGGAACCTAAAATTTTTATGGAACCACAAAAGATTTTCAATAGCCAAATCCATCTTGAGAAAGAACTAAGCTGGATACCTCACACTCCCCAATTCCAAACTATATTACAAAGCCATCATAACCAAAATAGTATGGTATTTTAAAGAAAGGCACATAGATCAACAGAATAGTACAGACTCAGAAATAAATCCATGTATGTATGGAGGTATGATCAGTTAATTTACAACAAAGGAACCAAGAATATATAATAGGAAAATGACAGTCTCTTCAGTAAAACATGCTGGAAAGATTGGATAACCACATGCAAAATAATTTAAATTCATTATTTTATACCATATACAAAAATAAACTCAAAATGGATTAAAGACATGAATTTAAAACCTGAAACCATAAAAACCCTAGAAAAAAACATAGGTGGTAAGCTCCTCAACAATGGTTTTGGCAGTATTTTTGTTGTTGTTGTTGTTGTTGTTGTTTGGTTGGTTGGTTTTTATGGTTTTTGTTTTTTGATTTGACACCAAAAGCAAAGGCAATGAAAGCAAAAATCAAGTGGGACTACATAAAATTAAAAAGCTTCTGCTCAGCAAAGAAAACCATCAACAAAATGAAAAGGTAAGAGAAAATATTTGTAAATCCTATAACTGGTAAGGGGTTAATATCCAAAATGTATCAAAAACACATATAACTCAATGGCCAGAAGTAATCCAATTAAAAACTGGGCAGAGGATGTGAACAGGTATTTTTTCCAAAGATTACGTATACAAAGCCAATCAGTATATAAAATAATACTCAATATCACTAATAATAAGGGAAATGGAAATCAAAACCACAATGAGACATCACCTCATACATGTTAGATAGCTATTATCAGAAAGACAAGATAAGCAAGAATTTACTAAAGATGTGGAAAAGTGCTCTGTTGTGCTCTCTTAGTAGAAAAGCAAACTGGTACAGCCACTGTGAAAAACAATATGGAAGTTCCTTAAAAATTAAAAATAGAACTATTGCATGATCTAGAAATTCTATTTTCTGGGTATTTATCTAAAGAAAATGAAAACACTAACTCACAAAGATATATCCATCCCTATGTTTACTGCAGCATTATTTACAATAATCAAAGTATGGAAACAACTTAAGTGTCCATCAGTGGATGAATGGATCAAGAAAATCCATTCTGTGATAAGTATACACAATGGAACATTAGTTTATTTATTATATTGTTATTTTATTCAGCCATTAAAATAAGAGTGAAATCTTGCCATTTGTGACAACATGGATGGACTTGAGGACATTATGCTAGGTGAAATAAGTTAGACAGAAAAGGACAGATACCATATAATTTACTTATATGTGGAATCTTAAAAAAAAAATTAACTAAGCAAACAAACAAAAAACCCACCAAGGTAATAGATAGAGAGAACGGATTGGTTGGTGCCAAAGGTGGGTGTGGTAGGTGGGCAAAATGGATGAAGAGATTCAAAGTGTAGAAACATCCAGCTACAAAGTAAACAAGTCATGGAGATGTGACTATACTTAATAATACTGTACTGCATATTTGAAAGTTTCATAACAAGAAAAAAATTATTATAACTTTGGTGGCAAATGTCAACTAGAATTACTGTAGTATTTATTTTATAATATATTCAGACATCAATCATCATGTTGTACATCTAAATTATCATAATGTTGTATATCAATTATACCTCAATTTAAAAAAAAATTTAAAATGTTTTCTTCTCCTTGAGGAAACGGACTATACAGAAGGCTTCAATTCATGTTAATAACTTCTGGAGCAATAGATAAAGAAGACCAGGACCAAGAAGTGTTAAATAAACTGCATATCCTATGCACTAGACAATCACTGGTCAAGTCTCAAATACTAAAGGCTGGTGAGAGGCACATACCCACCAACTATGAAAACGATAGAAAAAGAAATTACTATTAACACAGTCATTCGGTTAAGTGAATATTGTGCCAATGACTTCAAATTTACAAGCAGTTTCGTGAAAGATTGTTCCCAAAATTACACTCCTAGAAATAGCAGGGATTAATCACATCCTACAAGGATGCATATATTTTGCAAAAGCCAAACCCTTTTGTAATTGGATACAATGTATAATGTGTCATTTTAACAACATCAAAATATATTTATAAAATATATTAATAGTCTAATAAAACATCTATTACAGATTTTAAAAGCAACATGATTACAGGATCTACCCAGCTACAAACAAATGTAAAATAAAAATTTCTTGACTATTTTTGAGCAACTAAGGGAAAAAAAAGGTAATTTGATAAAGTTTAGGTATTATTAATATTAGCTTATATGTGAAAATTTTCAGGTATTTTACTTCAAAAAAGAAACTAAGCACAATGGTTTGAAATAGTTAGGAAAGAGACAATTCTCAATTCAACAAATAAGTCATAAATATTTTGTACATATTCCTTGACATACATTTAATATTTTATTGGTATTTTTTTTCCAAACAAGATAATTTACCTAGTTTTATACATGGGTAATCTAATGTAACTCTTTCAACAACTCTCTAACAAGTATGATATTCCCACTCTAAAAGATGAAGAAAATTATGTCACTACTAAAAATATGCTTTCAGACAGAAATCAACCATTTAAGAATTGGAGCATTTTGTCTTTGGGGTACATAATGATCTTTTATGTTCATTGAACACCTAAACTATGCACAAAGCCTCATATATTTACTTAAATAATACTTGAATATGTGCATATGTGTATATATACATATACTTATTTAAATATCTGTACATATATAGGAATATAACTATATATTTTTATATATAGTACTTAAATTACATAAAATATTCTGACACAAATTTGTATTTATATATTTGTTTCAATTTCATCGATGTCTGTACACTAAAACATAGTACTTATAACTATGCATAACATAGTTATTTGTACCCACGTACATGTATATAGTTATATAATGTATATAACTATGTTATAGTCATATAACATATGTATATAGATATATAACAGATAGTTATATAACATATATGTTATACCTCATATACTATTATGTGTAACTCATGGACTTTGGTTGCAGATGTAGTGAAAAACATAATCCAATTCTCATTAGTGAAGGAAAAAGGAAGAATTGCCTATTGGCCCTTGGACATAAAGAGAATCTCCAAGAACATGCTATGGTTGCCTTAATTTTTCAGCTAAAATATAAGTATAATGTATGAGGAACTGTGAGACTACCTACATCTGTGATCAGGCTGCGATCTTAAGAAAAAGAACCAAATCACAGAAATAGATGGAAAAATATCAGCTCAACACTCAAAAAATGTAAAGGCAGAAGCATTTCAAAGCAATTGTCTTTGAAACTGTAAGTTAAGATTGATTTTTTTAAAAAAAATTATTTTTGCAAAGGGTCACTGATTAAGGCGTCATATAAGAAACGGGTAATCTTTAACATAAGGTGGAATTTCTGTTCCAAATAGATTATAAGTGCTAAGAACTCACATAGCTAAAGTCACCACTATATACATTTACAACTCAGGATCATAGATGCTTCACCACAAGTCTGTTTAAAGAATATAGCTTAATTTTCTGAAGGGTTACAAACACAAGGTAACCTTCCCATGGATCACAGCAAATGGGACATCCATTACCAATGAGGCTTTCTGACTCTGAAGTTCCTAGTTTGCCGCTGAGTTGTAAGATACAGAATGCTCTGTAATTAATTGACATAAATATGCAATTTGCCTGAGAAATCATATATATGCATGTACAAGTTATTTATTTACATGAACTTTTATTTTGTGGAAAGTCTATTTGTGAAGCTAAGACATGTTTTGTTTCAGTGAATGTTTTTGTTTGTATTTTTCATTGTTTGAGGTCTCCAATAGTTCTATAAAACGAGGACATTAATCAAAAGAAGGCACTATAACATTTGTGAATGAGAACCTCATTAAAGAAGCTGCAAAGCAACAGAGAGTTCTGTGCCCTTCTCCTGTATTTGAAAGTGAGCTCATTTCTTAACCGCAAATCTTGAAAAGTAATATGTGTATCATCATTTCCTAGTGCAGAACTTCTTTGTTCTCCTTAACAAGAGTTCATCCAAAGAAAGTTTAAATGTATTTCTCTGAAATTGATGCAAATATTATTAAATAAAGTAGAAATAATTAAAACATTTTATAATGGGATATTCCATGAATATATGGAGAAACATAGGGAAATTATTATTTATAAAAAAGAAATATGAACAACTATAATCTGGGTAAATTTATTATATGTAGACTATTACCATCTATAATAGTTAATAAATGTGTGTCTGTTCAAAGTAATTTCTACTATAATAACAGAAATCAGTGTTTTTTCTAACTTCAAAGAAACATGATTTCCATATAAATCTAATCAAAGTATATCAGAAAATATGACTTAAATTCATTAACATTTTATTTCCTAGATCAGGTGTGGGTTAGGGCAGTTCCTTTTAGCTTTTGTGCTCAAACATTTAGTACAGTTAAAAGTAATTCAAGATGAATGAATGAATGAATGAATGAATGATTAGACCTTAAATTTCCTCCTGGGTCTTACCTCCTGAAAAAGAATGGTAAATCATATTTTCTAGTTTTTTTCCCCTCTCTTGATTCTAATTTTCTTAACTGACTCTGTATATCCTAGTGACCTTCACCCTGTCACTGGGATTGTAAGCTAAAATAATAATTAATCACCACATTTCCTCCCTGTCTACCTCCATACAATATGGGCTACTTGAGAGATGATTCTTTCTTCTAAATAAAGCGTTTGCCATAAACAGGTAGATGACAGAGACTATAGGAGGAAAAGTAAAAATGTTAAGTGCATTAATGTTCTGCCAGTGACTATCCCAAGGAGAAATATTTAATGTATAGCTGAACCAAGTTCTAAAGTCAATAGAAAAATATTTTACTGCAATCTAGGTAAGATCTCCCTTGAGATCATTTGTCTCCTGTTCTAATTTCACAATCACTAAGTGCTGGGACCCAGCCTCAGCAGGTCCAGGTGTCCCCAAAGGAGGGGCTATGTTGGAGAGAAGAATGGGAGAGCTACACAGGGAGTTCTGGTCAGTAGCAAGGCATCTCCATTTTATTTTGATTTTAAAGCTTTTTATATAGGCAGTTTTCTTGGAGTAGGGGGTTACATTTGTGCAAGGACATCAAAAGGTTTAAGTATTCATCAGACAATTTCTCCTTGTTCAGTACATGTTATTCTAGTTAAGCTATAATGGGTACAGACTGGCCCCAAGGATGGGGGACAGAGTCTTGCTTCTTGAGTAATCAAGTCCCTCAGAAAGACTATGGACTCTAAAAAACAATCTGAGGGGTTTGAATTGACAGGTGGGTGGGAGGTTGGGGTACCAGGTGGTGGGTATTACAGAGGGCACAGATTGCATGGAGCACTGGGTGTGGTGAAAAAATAATGAAAACTGTTATGCCGAAAATAAATAAAAAATAAATTTAATAATAAAAAAAAAAGAAAGAAAGAAAAGAAAGCCATGGGAGGTAGCACAAATATAGTGTTTTTTTGGTAACTTATTCTGGGGTCTGCAGGAAAACAAGATATAGGTTAATGGAAAACTAGAAGCTATCTGAAGAAACTATGTATATAGGAGAGAAGTGTAGGAATGAGAAGAACTTACCTTTGCAGGAGTCAGGGTGTATTTTAATGGCTTGCTTGTGAAAGCCTTGGGCAAACATCAGCCTAGGGAGGAAACCGTCTATTATACACATCTAGAGTTCTCCATAGTCCTAGGTACAGAATAATTTACCTCCTTGGAGTTATCTGGACCACAAGCCTGAGAGATGTTTGCAGCAGATTAGCAAGGGGCTCTTTGTTTGAGAGAGATACGGGTATTAGAGGAAAAGGCAAGAGACTAACAGACCATGCTTATCTTCAGGGCGATCCGGCCCTCGGCAGGATTAGGCCTGCATTAGTTCAAACCTTAACCTGATGGGGCAATGCCCTCCACCAGGCCTCATGGCTCCCAACAACTAAGTGTTTACTCACTAAGTTTTATTATTGTCCAATTTATACTCAGTATGACAGTAGACATTGGAACATCAAAAATGAAAAATGAAAGAAAGAAATCATCCCAGCCCTTAAGATTTATACAGTGATATGCAAGATATAGATAGAGGATGATAGATAGATGATAGAATACAGATCGATCAATCGATAGATAAGATATAGATATACACACACATATAGTGAGTTCTTGCATAACTCACAAAATTGATTACCACAGCTAGTGAAAATCACAGCTAGTGAAAATTATAGCCCTCTTGGAATCTTTATTTTTCCCACATTTGATAGAGGCATGGGTATAAGATATGTCTTGTTTCTTTGTAAGTTCTACCACAGAGAAAAACAGTTTGAATATAATAATAAATGAGAACTGAACAAAATGTCTCAGTGCGAGGAAGACTTCTTAGGAGTATAGGGAAATTTGGAATAAGGTACCATGGATCAATAATAGCTAAATGTTAACTACACTATCCAATTTTTCAAGAGAATCCAGACATCACTACTTGTTTAAATAAAACCATTGACTTTTAAATGTTAGTGACTAACTCAATTTTTTTTTAAATCATATATTATGCGATCACTCTGCCAGACCTGAAAATGTTGAGGTTCTGCCTTGGTAGATAGGGAACCTCTTTGTTAAGAACAAAAGTAAATGCTGACAGCCAGACAAAATTTGCTATCTTTTTGGTATATTGTACCATGTGACAAATGGAGTTCCATGTCTCCCACCACAACTGAAAAACTGCCAAAGATTTATTTGAAGGAGAATTTGATTTATTTGATGCAGAATATCTTCCTATATGGAGAACAAGCATACACGAGTGAAATGGTCTCAATCTGTTTTATAAATTTTCAAAACCATATCCAAAGGAGTATTTGAACCAGGTCACCTCCAACTGAAATGAAAATTTTCTTGATGAACCAGAACACTTAGAACATCTGTTCTCATCCACTGGCCTTCTCAAGACATTTCCTTAATTGCCCTTTGCAGATATATTCTGCTACCCTTTCCACATCTAAATGATCTGTCCTTCCGATCCACAAGACAACCTAAGATGATAACCTTTGCTATAGCACACTAATAACTGCTGCTGTTACCTTAGTGCAGCAGGCATGAAAGGAGCCAAGCAAAAAGAGTCCTTCTGCTATAGTTAGTCTACAACTGAAAGGGTACAAAACCAACACTGAGAAATAACCCTGGGAAATAAACTGAAAACACTTCCTAGAGATACTCAGGCTAGAAATGTTCTTCACCCCTCTAAAGCTATGACAGAAAGCAAGGAGCATTTCCAGAAGGCATTGGTATGCAGAAGGCACATGGCTTTTGGCACTGCCTAAATGTATTGCACTTTCAACAAGACTCATCTCTCCAACACTGTCAGCTATGCACAAAGTTCTACAACATAAATTAAGGGCAGAAATGGCAGAATGGTGAAGAGAGGTTTATAATTAGCCCTAGAATTATGATATATTGCTTGTCAAATGGCTATTTGTATTTTACTCTTTAATAAACTACTTATTTTGACATTTTAAAGTATGGATTTAGGGACATGTGGGTTACCCAGATGGTTAAGCATCTGCCTTTGGCCCAGGTCATGATCACACAGTGCTGGGATCAAGTTCCACATCAGTATCTCTGCTCCACAGGGAGTCTGCTTGTCCCTCTCCCATGGCTCCTCCTCCTTCCTCATGTGCTCTCTCTTTCTCTCTCTCTCAAATAAAGAAAATCCTTAAAAAAATAAATAAAGTATATAGATTTGGCCTTTCCCTCAATCAACTTTATTGGTCTCCTTAACAACTGTCTGTTAAAGTTAAGGTAAATAACCAAAGTTAGGGGTAATGATCAGCTTTTATACTGATGCATACATATAAGTGTTGTAAAGTTTTAGAAAATACATATATAAGTGCCATACCTTGCACAGGGTCTTGTACATAATAGGTCCTCAATAATCTTTGTTAGCTTTGAATTTAAATCTTGATGATCATAGCCATAAATCCTTTTTCCTTTGAAAAAATCTGATGAAGAAGCTGGCCATCTGCTTCCTACCTTTCCAAGTTAGCATTTCTTGTGGTAGGTGTTCAATAAGCCACTAATCTTAAAAACTTGAGAACTGTTTTTATGACTCTTTACAGTGAGAGAGCACCTAATTTGGAGGATTATATTTTAAAATAGCCTCTCTAGCAAACCACTATATAAGTTTTCACTGCCTTATAATGTGAACAGTCATATATTAGCCAACCTATTACCCTTTTCTTATCTTATCTGAATGTATCAATAACTTACAGTAAAGTAAATCTAGGAAAAATAAGTTTTTAACCTTAAGGCTACACTGATACGTCCTCTCAGAGGGTTATTATTTTATTTATTATAGATTTTAATATTTTAAGTGTTTCATAGAGAAGCATGTTCATATTAAGAGACTGATATTCCTTTGAGAATCTGTTTAAGTCACTCAATCCCAATATTTTAGTATCCCCTTATGAAAACTGGTGTTAAGAGTCCATCTGTATTGTAACATTTTTCTCAGTTACCATTTCACTGGTTCCTGATAGTTCTTCAATACCAGCAGGTCACAGAGTTCATTTCATCAAAAAAGTCAAGACTTTTTGCCTATCTGTATGTTTAAAATGGTTTAAACATGGTATTAAACACTGGTTTAAAATGGTATTGCACATTTTAAAAACATATATTTATGTTACAGTACCTTTCATCTCTTACCCTGCATGTTTCACTACTTCTTTTTTGCCTAAATTTTCACCATTAAAATAAAATCCTTGATTACTATATGCTTTCCTGTGAATGAATCAATAAATTGATGAAGGAACTAGATTAGAATCTTCCTGAGTGATGAAAACTCATTTTCTAGATCTAAATAGAGCAAATTCATAGAGAAGAAACATGAGTATGTCTTTAGCCCATTTTCCCTTCTCTCACCATTTTTTTTTTAAATTAAGTAGGTTCCACACCCAGCATGGAGCCCAACATGAGGCTTGAACTCATGACCATGAAATCAAACCTGAGCTGAAGTTGAGTCAGATGTTTAACCAACTGAGCCACCCATGGGCCCTTCCCCTTTCTCACTTTTTTTTTTTTCTATTTTTAATTTCTTTTTTTTTTTTTAATTTTATTTTTTTTCCAATTTATTTATTTTCAGAAAAACAGTATTCATTATTTTTTCACCACACCCAGTGCTCCATGCAAGCTGTGCCCTCTATAATACCCACCACCTGGTACCCCTACCTCCCACCCCCCCACCACTTCAAACCCCTCAGACTGTTTTTCAGAGTCCATAGTCTCTCATGGTTCATCTCCCCTTCCAATTTACCCAAAAGCACATACCCTCCCCAATGTCCATAACCTTCCCCCCTTCTCCCAACCCCCTTCCCCCCAGCAACCCACAGTTTGTTTCATGAGATTAAGAGTCACTTATGGTTTGTCTCCCTCCCTATCCCATCTTGTTTCATGGATTCTTCTCCTACCCACTTAAGCCCCCATGTTGCATCACCACTTCCTCATATCAGGGAGATCATATGATAGTTGTCTTTCTCTGCTTGACTTATTTCGCTAAGCATGATACGCTCTAGTTCCATCCATGTTGTCGCAAATGGCAAGATTTCGTTTCTTTTGATGGCTGCATAGTATTCCATTGTGTATATATACCACATCTTCTTGAGCCATTCATCTGTTGATGGACATCTAGGTTCTTTCCATTATTGGCTATTGTGGACATTGCTGCTATAAACATTCGGGTGCACGTGCCCCTTTGGATCACTACGTTTGTATCTTTAGGGTAAATTCCCAGTAGTGCAATTGCTGGGTCATAGGGCAGTTCTATTTTCAACATTTTGAGGAACCTCCATGCTGTTTTCCAGAGTGGTTGCACCAGCTTGCATTCCCACCAACAGTGTAGGAGGGTTCCCCTTTCTCCGCATCCTCGCCAGCATCTGTCATTTCCTGACTTGTTGATTTTAGCCATTCTGACTGGTGTGAGGTGATATCTCATTGTGGTTTTGATTTGTATTTCCCTGATGCCGAGTGATATGGAGCACTTTTTCATGTGTCTGTTGGCCATCTGGATGTCTTCTTTGCAGAAACGTCTGTTCATGTCCTCTGCCCATTTCTTGATTGGATTATTTGTTCTTTGGGTGTTGAGTTTGTTAAGTTCTTTATAGATTTTGGACACTAGTCCTTTATCTGATATGTCGTTTGCAAATATCTTCTCCCATTCTGTCAGTTGTCTTTTGGTTTTGTTAACTGTTTCCTTTGCTGTGCAAAAGCTTTTGATTTTGATGAAATCCCAAAAGTTCATTTTTGCCCTTGCTTCCCTTGCCTTTGGCGATGTTCCTAGGAAGATGTTGCTGCGGCTGAGGTCGAAGAGGTTGCTGCCTGTGTTCTCCTCAAGGATTTTGATGGATTCCTTTCTCACATTGAGGTCCTTAATCCATTTTGAATCTATTTTTGTGTGTGGTGTAAGGAAATGGTCCAATTTCATTTTTCTGCACGTGGCTGTCCAATTTTCCCAACACCATTTATTGAAGAGGCTGTCTTTTTTCCATTGGACATTCTTTCCTGCTTTGTCGAAGATTAGTTGACCATAGAGCTGAGGGTCTATTTCTGGGCTCTCTATTCTGTTCCATTGGTCTATGGGTCTGTTTTTGTGCCAGTACCATGCTGTCTTGATGATGACAGCTTTGTAATAAAGCTTGAAGTCCGGAATTGTGCTGCCACCAACTTTGGCTTTGTTTTTCAATATCCCTTTGGCTATTCGAGGTCTTTTCTGGTTCCATATAAATTTTAAAATTATTTGATCCATTTCTTTGAAAAAGATGGATGGTACTTTGATAGGAATTGCATTAAATGTGTAGATTGCTTTAGGTAGCATAGACATTTTCACAATATTTATTCTTCCAATCCAGGAGCATGGAACATTTTTCCATTTCTTTGTGTCTTCCTCAATTTCTTTCATGAGTACTTTATAGTTTTCTGAGTATAGATTCTTAGCCTCCTTGGTTAGGTTTATTCCTAGGTATCTTATGGTTTGGGGTGCAATTGTAAATGGGATTGACTCCTTAATTTCTCTTTCTTCTGTCTTGTTGTTGGTGTAGAGAAGTGCAACTGATTTCTGTGCATTGATCTTATATCCTGACACTTTACTGAATTCCTGTATAAGTTCTAGCAGTTTTGGAGTGGAGTCTTTTGGGTTTTCCACATAGAGTATCATATCATCTGCGAAGAGTGATAATTTGACTTCTTCTTTGCCGATTTGGATGCCTTTAATTTCCTTTTGTTGTCTGATTGCTGAGGCTAGGACTTCTAGTACTATGTTGAATAGCAGTGGTGATAATGGACATCCCTGCCGTGTTCCTGACCTTAGTGGAAAAGCTTTCAGTTTTTCTCCATTGAGAGTGATATTTGCAGTGGGTTTTTCATAGATGGCTTTGATGATATTGAGGTATGTGCCCTCTATCCCTACACTTTGAAGGGTTTTGATCAGGAAGGGATGCTGTACTTTGTCAAATGCTTTTTCAGCATCTATTGAGAGTATCATATGGTTCTTGTTCTTTCTTTTATTGATGTGTTGTATCACATTGACTGATTTGCGGATGTTGAACCAACCTTGCAGCCCTGGAATAAATCCCACTTGGTCGTGGTGAATAATCCTTTTAATGTACTGTTGAATCCTATTGGCTAGTATTTTGGTGAGAATTTTTGCATCTGTGTTCATCAAGGATATTGGTCTATAGCTCTCTTTTTTGATGGGATCCTTGTCTGGTTTTGGGATCAAGGTGATGCTGGCCTCATAAAATGAGTTTGGGAGTTTTCCTTCCATTTCTATTTTTTGGAACAGTTTCAGGAGAATAGGAATTAGTTCCTCTTTAAATGTTTGGTAGAATTCCCCCGGGAAGCCATCTGGCCCTGGGCTTTTATTTGTTTGGAGATTTTTAATGACTGTTTCAATCTCCTTACTGGTTATGGGTCTGTTCAGGCTTTCTATTTCTTCCTGGTTCAATTTTGGTAGTTTATATGTTTCTAGGAATGCATCCATTTCTTCCAGATTGTCAAATTTGTTGGCGTAGAGTTGCTCATAGTATGTTCTTATAATAGTTTGTATTTCTTTGGTGTTAGTTGTGATCTCTCCTCTTTCATTCATGATTTTATTTATTTGGGTCCTTTCTCTTTTCTTTTTGATTAGTCTGGCCAAGGGTTTATCAATTTTATTAATTCTTTCAAAGAACCAGCTCCTAGTTTGGTTGATTTGTTCTATTGTTTTTTTGGTTTCTATTTCATTGATTTCTGCTCTGATCTTTATGATTTCTCTTCTCCTGCTGGGCTTAGGGTTTCTTTCTTGTTCTTTCTCCAGCTCCTTTAGGTGTAGGGTTAGGTTGTGTACCTGAGACCTTTCTTGTTTCTTGAGAAAAGCTTGTACCGCTATATATTTTCCTCTCAGGACTGCCTTTGTTGTGTCCCACAGATTTTGAACCGTTGTATTTTCATTATCATTTGTTTCCATGATTTTTTTCAATTCTTCTTTAATTTCCCGGTTGACCCATTCATTCTTTAGAAGGATGCTGTTTAGTCTCCATGTATTTGTGTTCTTTCCAAACTTCCTCTTGTGGTTGAGTTCTAGCTTCAGAGCATTGTGGTCTGAAAATATGCAGGGAATGATCCCAATCTTTTGATACCGGTTGAGTCCTGATTTAGGACCGAGGATGTGATCTATTCTGGAGAATGTTCCATGTGCACTAGAGAAGAATGTGTATTCTGTTGCTTTGGGATGAAATGTTCTGAATATATCTGTGATGTCCATCTCATCCAGTGTATCATTTAAGGCCTTTATTTCCCTGTTGATCTTTTGCTTGGATGATCTGTCCATTTCAGTGAGGGGAGTGTTAAAGTCCCCTACTATTATTGTATTATTATTGATGTGTTTCTTTGATTTTGTTATTAATTGGTTTATATAGTTGGCTGCGCCCACGTTGGGGGCATAGATATTTAAAATTGTTAGATCTTCTTGTTGGACAGACCCTTTGAGTATGATATAGTGTCCTTCCTCATCTCTTATTATAGTCTTTGGCTTAAAATCTAATTGATCTGATATAAGGATTGCCACTCCTGCTTTTTTCTGATGTCCATTAGCATGGTAAATTCTTTTCCACCCCCTCACTTTAAGTCTGGAGGTGTCTTCGGGTTTAAAATGAGTTTCTTGGAGGCAACATATAGATGGGTTTTGTTTTTTTATCCATTCTGATACCCTGTGTCTTTTGATTGGGGCATTTAGCCCATTAACATTCAGGGTAACTATTGAGAGATATGATTTTAGTGCCATTGTATTGCCTGTAAGGTGACTGTTACTGTATATTGTCTCTGTTCCTTTCTGATCTACCACTTGTAGGCTCTCTCTTTGCTTAGAGGACCCCTTTCAGTATTTCCTGTAGAGCTGGTTTGGTGTTTGCAAATTCTTTCAGTTTTTGTTTGTCCTGGAAGCTTTTAATCTCTCCTTCTATTTTCAATGATAGCCTAGCTGGCTATAGTATTCTTGGCTGCATGTTTTTCTCGTTTAGTGCTCTGAAAATGTCATGCCAGCTCTTTCTGGCCTGCCAGGTCTCTGTGGATAAGTCAGCTGCCAATCTAATACTTTTACCATTGTATGTTACAGACTTCTTTTCCAGGGCTGCTTTCAGGATTTTCTCTTTGTCACTAAGGCTTGTAAATTTTACTATTAGGTGACGGGGTGTGGGCCTATTCTTATTGATTTTGAGGGGCGTTCTCTGAACCTCCTGAATTTTGATACTCGTTCCCTTTGCCATATTGGGGAAATTCTCCCCAATAATTCTCTCCAGTATACCTTCTGCTCCCCTCTCTCTTTCTTCTTCTTCTGGAATCCCAATTATTCTAATGTTGTTTCATCTTATGGTGTCACTTATCTCTCGAATTCTCCCCTCATGGTCCAGTAGCTGTTTGTCCCTCTTTAGCTCAGCTTCTTTATTCTCTGTCATTTGGTCTTCTATATCGCTAATTCTTTCTTCTGCCTCATTTATCTTAGCAGTGAGAGCCTCCATTTTTGATTGAACTTCATTAATAGCTTTTTTGATTTCAACTTGGTTAGATTTTAGTTCTTTTATTTCTCCAGAAAGGGCTTTTATATCTCTGGAGAGGGTTTCTCTAATATCTTCCATGCCTTTTTCAAGCCCGGCTATAACCTTGAGAATTGTCATTTTGAACTCTAGATCTGACATATTACCAATGTCTGTATTGATTCGGTCCCTAGCCTTTGGTACTGCCTCTTGTTCTTTTTTTTGTTGTGAATTTTTCCGCCTTGTCATTTTGTCCAGCTAAGAGTATATGAAGGAGCAAGTAAAATACTAAAAGGGTGGCAACAATCCCAGGAAAATATGCTTTAACCAAATCAGAAGAGATCCCAAATCGTGAGGGGGGATTTCTCCCCCCTCACGATTGGGGGAGGGATCTCCTCTGATTGGGATCTCCTTTGATTGGGATCTCCCAATCTCTTCTGATTGGGATCTCCCAATCTCTTCTGATTGGGATCTCTTCTGATTTGGGGATAAAAATAGGTTCAAAAAGAAAGAAAGAAAAAAAAGAAAAAAAGAATTAAAAAAAAGAGATTGAATTAAAAATTCAATCAAGAATTTAAAAAAGAATTAAGAAAAAAAAGATTGAAGAGATTAGGATCTCTTCTGATTTGGGGATAAAAAAAGGTTCAAAAAGAAAGAAAGAAAAAAAAGAAAAAAAAAGAATTGAAAAAAAAGAAAATGAATAAACAAAAGTATAAAAAAGAAAAATATATATATTAGATAATCTAGTTAAAAAACGTTAAAAGAGAAAAGGGTAAAAGTTATAAAAAATTTTAGCAGAAGAAGAGAAAAAAAATGAAAAAGAAAAAAATTAAATTAACTGCAAGACTGAAAAATCACAGGCAGAAAGCCATGAGTTCCGTGGTTTGTTTTCTCCTCCTCTGGAATTCTGCTGCTCTCTCCTTGGTATTGAAACTGCACTCCTTGGTAGGTGAACTTGGTCTTGCCTGGATTTCTTGTTGATCTTCTGGGGGAGGGGCCTGGTGTAGTGATTCTCAAGTGTCTTTGCCCCAGGCGGAATTACACCGCCCTTACCAGGGGCCGGGCTGAGTGATCTGCTCGACTTTGCTTTCAGGAGCTTTTGTTCCCTGAGCGCTTTCCGTAGAGTTCCGGAGGACGGGAATACAAATGGCGGCCTCCTGGTCTCCGGCCCGGAGGAGCCGAGAGCCCAGGGCCCCGCTCCCCTGTGCGCCCTCAGCGAACAGCTCCCAGTAACTCGCGTCTGCCCAACCTCCGGCCGTGCTCCAAGCTCACCGAGCTTGCGACCGGTTCAAGGCAACTCCAAGCTGCGAGCTTACTGTCGGCTCTGTCTCTGCAGCCGGCTTTCCCGTTCCAATATCCGCAAGCTCTGCGACACTCGGACACCCCCGATCCTTCTGTGACCCCACAGGACTTGAGGTCACGCCGACCCCGTGTGGGCTTCGCCCCGGTTTAGCCTCCGGAGCGATGTCCCTCAGCGGAACAGACTTTTAAAAGTCCTGATTTTGTGCTCCGTTGCTCCGCCGCTTGCCGGGAGCCGGCCCCTCCCCCCGGGGTCTATCTTCCCGTCGCTTTGGATTCACTTCTCCGCCAGTCCTGCCTTTCAGAATGTGGTTGTTTTTCTGTTTCTAGAATTGCTGTTCTTCTTTTCTTCGATCTGCCGATGGATTTGCAGGTGTTTGCAATCTTTAGATAAGCTCTCTAGCTGATCTCCTGCTAGCTGAGGTAGTCTCAGCCTGCTACTTCTCCGCCATCTTGACTCCTCCCCCCCCTTTCTCACTTTTAATAACATATTACCATAGACAAAATTTTTAAAGTATGAGTATTATTAGTATTTGTTATGGTCTGAGTATTTGTATCCCATCTGCTGCCAAAATTCATATGTTGAGGGACACCTGGGTGGCTCACAGGGTTAAGACTCTGCCTTTGGCTCAGGTCATGATCTCAGGGTCCTGAGATCAAGCCCTGCATCAGGCTCTCTGCTCAGCAGGGAGCCTGCTTCCCCCTCTCTCTCTCCCTGTCTCTCTGCCTACTTGTGATCTCTCTCTCTGTGTCAAATAAAGAATTAAAATCTTTTAAAAAAATTCATATGTTGAAATCTAAATGCCCAGTGTAATGGTAATAATTAGGTGAGGCCTTTGGGAGGTGCATAAGGCATGAGGACAGAACTGTCAAGAATGGGATTAGTGGCTTACAAAAAAGGTTCCAGGGAAATCATTTGCCCCATCTATCACATGAGGACATAAGGAAGAGTTGCCAGCTATGAATCAGGAAGGCAGCCCACATTAGAAGGTGACAGTGCTGGTGCCTTGATCTTGGACTTTCTAGTCTCTAGAACTGTGATCAATAAATTTGTTGATTATAAGCCACCCAGTCTGTGGTATTCTGTTAGAGCAGCTCAAAATGACAATGATAGTATTAATTAAAGTTTAAGCAATCAATCCATCTATTTTATGCAAAGAGAAACTTTCAAAAGAATATCCACTTAAGCTTTCATTCTACTTCACTGAAAATATGCCAGACCAATTATTTAAAATGTGATTAGGAATTATTTGTGCACACTGGAATTGAGAATAGTTGATTTTGGCTTTGAAAATTTCAGCTCTTTCTTTCCAATTTGAATGCCTTTTCTTGCAGATTTAATTGCTCTGGCTATGACATCAGGACTGTGTTGAGTAGGAACAGTGAAAACGGACAACCTAGATTTATTCCTGATCTTAGAAGAAAGGTTTTCACCTTTCAACAGTTGAGTATGATATTAGCTGTGGGTCTGTCATATGTTTATTACAGTGAAGTAAAACTGTCTGTTTTCTGATGACATAATTACATAAAGAGAATATGCCAAAGGCTCCACCAAGAAACTTTAGACCTAGTAAGAAAACTTAAGAAAGTTTTAAGATACAAAATCAGCATCAAACTTCTGGATTTCAAACTATATTTCAGAACTAGTAATCAAAACACTATGGTTCTGGCATAAAAACACACATGTAGAACAATGGAACAGAATACAGAGCCCAGAAATAAACCCATGCAAAACAATTAATTTATGACAAATGAGTCAAGACTATACAAAGGTGAAAGAATAGTCTCTTCAATGAATGGTGTTAAGAAAACTGGGCAGCCACATATAAAACTGTACCTTTATCTTATACCATATATATATATATATATATATATATATATATATACAACTCAGAGCTGATTAAAAACCTAAATCTCGTACCCAAAGTCATAAAACTCCCACAAGAAAACATAGAGGATAAAATCCTTGACATTGGTCTTGACAGTGGTTTTTTGGATTTGACCCCAAAAGTAAAGAAAACAAAATTTAAAAATAATAATAATATAGTAGGCCTACACTAAACTGAAAGCTCTGCACAGCAAACTAAACCATCAACAAAATGAAAAGGCAACCAAATAAATAGGAGAAAATATTTGTGAATCATGTATCTAATAAGATGTTAATACCTAAAATACATAAACTCATATACCTCAACAGGAGAAAAAAAATCCAATTAAATAATAGGCATACAAACTGAATATTTTCCCAAAGAAGACATACAGTTGGCCAACAGACATATGAAAAGGTGCTCAACTCAATAATACCACTTATCAGGAAAATTAAAATCCTAGCCACAATGAGATATCACCTCACACCAGTTGGAGTGACTATTATCAAAAAGAGAAAAGATAATTAATGTTGGTGAATATGTGGAGAAAAGGGAACCTTTGCACACTGTTGGTAGGAATGTAAATTGGTGCAGCCACTCTAGAAAACAACATAGAGAGTCCTCAAAAGATTTAAAAAAATACATCTGTCATCTGATCCAATAAATCTACTTCTGAGTATTTATCTGAAATAAATAAAAACAATAATTTGAAAAAGTATCTGCATCCCCATGTTCATTGCAACATGATATTCAAAGAAACAGAGTAGGGGGAGGAGTGAGATGGTGGAGGAGTAAGAGACCTAAATATTATCAGGCCCCAGGCATTCAGCTAGGTTGTTATCAAACCATTCTGAACACGTACAAACTCAAAAGGAGCTCAAAGAGAAGAAGAGCAGCAATTCTAGGAACAGAAAATCGACCACTTTCTGGAAGGTAGAATGTGTGGAGAAGTGAATCTGAGGCGATATATGGGAAGAGAGTGCAGGGTGAGGGGCCAGCTCCTGGCTCCTGGCAAGTGGTAGAGCAGAGGAATACCAAATCAGAACTTTTAGAAGTCTGCTCCATTGAGGAATGTCACTCCAGAGGCTAAGCGGGGGTTGGAGCGCTTGCAGGGACAGTGTGGTCTCAGGACCCACGGGATCACAAAATGACCAGGAGTGTCTGAGTGTGGCAGAGCTCCCCAGAATCCAAGTGGGGACACCGGCTGCAGAGACAGAGCCAAGGAGTGGGCTCTCAGCTCAGGCTTACCATAAACTGTGATCTGAGGCATAGCCGAGCCACTGCTCTTCAAGCAGGGACACCACAAGTGGCAGATCAGGGGGAGATCCCTCTCCTTCCTCCGTCAGGTGGAGCAACATGGGAGTGCACTACTGGAATATCCTGGGTTTGGAGACTCCAATAAGGTCTGTGAGCCAGAGATAGAAATGCTCAGTTATAGGCCGGGTGAGCATGGAGTGCGGCCAGAGACCAGGGAGACAGGAGTGATTTGACTGCTTTTCTCTGAAGGGGCACTGAGGAATGGGGACCTGAGCTCTCAGCTCCTCTGGGGCTGGGGATTGGGAGGCCAACATTTTCATTCTCCTCCACAGCTGTACAAAAGCATTCAGGGAACAAAGCTACTGAGAGCAAAACCGAGCAGATTACTTAGCCTGGCCTCTGGTAAAGGTGGTGCAATTCTTCTTTGGGCAAAGACATTTGAGAATCACTACAACAGGCCCCTACCTCAGAAGATTAGCAAGTACATCCAGCCAAGACCAAGTTTACCAACTAATGAGAACTGCAAAACTCCAGAGCTAGGGGGATGCAACACATAGAATTCATGGCTCTTTCCCTGTAATTACTTAGTCTTTCAAAGTTAAATTTTTTTACTTTATTTTTTTTCTAATTCTTTTTTTAATCTTTCCTATTTTAACCTTTAAAATTATTTTATCTTGTCAATACCTTTTTTAAAAATCTTTTTTTAATTTTCACTGTTATATCATATTCTATTCCTTCATTATATTTAGCCTTAGTGCAAGTCTTTGCTCTAGTCTTCAGCCTGATTATATTCATTCCTCTTTTTTTTCTTTTTTCAACCAACTTCTTATCTTACCAATTCCTTTTTTAGAATCTTTAAAAAATTTCATTTTTACAGTCATATTCCAGCCCTTCATCATGTTTACCCTTATTTTTGTATATATAGAAGTTTTTCTCTAAGTTGGATAAAACTCAAATACATGGAGGCTAAAAAGCATCCTACTAAAGAATGAATGGGTCAACCAGAAAATTAAAGAAGAATTTTTAAAAATTCATGGAAACAAATGAAAATGAAAACACAACTGTTCAAAATCTTTGGAACATAGCAAAGGCAGTTCTGAAAGGAAAGTATATAGCAATATAAGCTTTTCTCAAGAAATAAAAAAGTTCTCAAGTACACACCCAAACCATACACCTAAAGGAGCTGGAGAAAGAACAGCAAAGAAAACCTAAATCCAGCAAGAGAAGAGAAATCACAAAGATCAGAGCAGAACTCAATGAAATAGAAACCAAAAGAACAGAAGAACAAATCATCGAAACTAGGAGGTGGTTCTTTGAAAGAATTAAAAAGATTGATAAATCTATGGCCAGACTTATCAAAAAGAAAAGAAAAAGGACCCAAATTAATAAAATCATGAATGGAAGAGGAGCATCAAAACCAACACCAAAGATATACAAACAATTGTAAGAACATATTGTGAGCAACTATACGCTAGCAAATTTGACAATCTGGAAGAAATGGGTGCATTCCTAGAGATATAATAAACTACCAAAACTGAACCAGGAAGAAATAGAAAACCTGAACAGACCCATAACCAGTAAGAACATTGAAGCAGTCATCAAAAATCTCCCAAGAAACAAGAGCCCAGGGCCAGATGGCTTCCCAGGGGAATTCTACCAAACATTTAAAGAAGAATTAATACCTATTCTCCTGAAAATGTTCCAAAGTGTAGTGATGGAATGGAAACTTCTAAACTCATTTTATGAGGCCAGCATTACTTTGATCCCAAAACCAGACAAAGACTCCGTCATAAAGAAGAATTACAGACCAGTATCCTTGATGAACACAGATGCAAAAATTCTTGCCAAAACACTAGCCAATAGGATCCAACAGTACATTAAAAGGATTATTCACCACAACCATGTGGGATTTATTCCTGGGCTGCAAGATTGGTTCAACATCTGCAATTCAATCAATGTGATACAATACATTAATAAAAAAAAGAACAAGAACCATATGATACTCTCAACAGATGCTGAAAAAGCATTTGACAAAGTACAGCACCATTCTTGATCTAAACTCTTCACAGTGTAGGGATAGAGGATACATACCTCAATATCATCAAAACCATCATAAAAAACCCAGAGCAAATATCATTCTCAATGGGGAAAACCTGAGAACTTTCCCCCTAAGTTCAGAAACATGGCAGGGATGTCCACTATCACCACTGCTATTCAACATAGTACTTGAAGTCCTAGCCTCGGCAATCAGACAACAAAAAGAAATTAAAGGCATCCGAATAGGCAAAGAAAAAGTCAAACTCTCACTCTTTGCCGGTGATATGATACTTCATGTGGAAAACCCAAAAGACTCTACTCCAAAACTGCTACAACTCATATAGGAATTCAGTAAAGTGTCAGGATATAAAACCAATGCATAGAAATCTGTTGCATTTCTATACACAAACAACAAGACAGAAGAAAGAGAAATTAAGGAGCTGATCCCATTTACAAATGCACCCAATACCATAAAATACCTAGGAATAAACCTAACCAAAGAGGCAAAGGATCTGTACTCAGAAAACTATAAAGTACTCATGAAAGAAATTGAGAAAGACACAAAGAAATGAAAAAAAGTCCCAGGCTCATGGATTGGAAGAACAAATATTGTGAAAATGTCTATGCTACCTAAAGCAATCTACACATTAAATTCAATCCCTATCAAAATACCAACAATTTTTTTCAAAGAAATGGAGCAAATAATCCTAAAATTTATATGAAATCAGAAAAGACCCAAATAGCCAGAGGAATATTGAAAAAGAAAACCAAAGTGGGTGACATCACAATTCCAGACTTCAGATTCTATTACAAAGCTGTAATCAGGGGTGCCTTGGTGGCTCAGTGGGTTAAAGCCTCTGCCTTCCGCTCAGGTCATGATCCAGGGTCCTGGGATTGAGCCCTGCACTGGTCTCTCTTCTCAGCAGGGAGACTGCTTCCTCCTTTCTCTCTGCCTGCTTGTGATCCCTGTCAAATAAATAAATAAATTCTTAAAAAACAAAACAAAAACAAAACTGTAATTGTCAAGACAGTATGGTACTGGCACAAAAACAGACACATAGATGAATGGAACAAAATAGAGATTCCAGAAATGGACCCTCAACTCTATGGTCAACTAATCTTCAACAAACCAGGAAAGAATATCCAATGGAAAAAAGACAGTCTCTTCAACAAATGGTGTTGGGAAAATTGGACAGCCATATGTAGAAGAATGAAACTGAACCATTTCCTTACACCACACATAGACTCAAAACAGATGAAAAACCTCAATGTGAGAAAGGAATCCATCAAAATCCTTGAGGAGAACACAGGTAGCAACCTCTTCGACCTCAGCCGCAGCAAATTCTTCCTAGAAACATCGCCGAAGGCAAGTGAAATAAGGGTGAAAATGAACTACTGGGACTTCATCAAGATCAAAAAATTTTGCACAGCAAAGGAAACAGTCAACCAAACCAAAAGACAACTGATAGAATGGGAGAAGATATTTGCAAATGACATATCAGATAAAGGACTAGTGTCCAAAATCTATAAAGAATTTACCAAACTCAACACCCAAAGAACAAATAATCCAATCAAGAAATGGGCAGAGGACATGAGCAGACATTTCTGCAAAGAAGACATCCAGATGGCCAAGAGACACATGAAAAAGTGCTCCACATCACTTGGCATCAGGGAAATACAAATCAAAACCACAATGAGATACCACCTCACACCAGTCAGAATGGCTAAAATTAACAAGTCAGGAAATGATAGGTGCTGGTGAGGATGGGGAGAAAGGGAAACCCTCCTACACTCTTGGTGGGAATGCAAGCTGGTGCAGCCACTCTGGAAAACAGCATGTAGGTTCCTCAAAAATTTGACGCCTGGGTGGCTCAGTTGGTTGGGCGGCTGCCTTCGGCTCAGGTCATGATCCCGGCGTCCTGGGATCGAGTCCCACATCGGGCTCCTTGCTCAGCAGGGAGCCTGCTTCTCCCTCTGCCTCTGCCTGCCATTCTGTCTGCCTGTGCTCACTCTCTATCCCACTCTCTCTCTCTGACAAATAAATAAATAAAATTAAAATAAAAAAATTAAAAAAAAAATTTGACAGTAGAGCTACCCTATGACCCAGTAATCGCACTACTGGGTATTTACCTTAAAGATACAAATGTAGTGATCCAAAGGGGCATGTGCACCCAAATGTTTATAGCAGCAATGACCACAATAGCCAAACTATGGAAAGAACCTAGATGTCCATAAACATATGAATGGATAAAGAAGAGGTGGTATATGTATACAATGGAATTCTATGCAGCCATCAAAAAAACCAAAATCTTGTCATTCGCAAGGACATGGGTAGAACTAAAGGGTGTTATGCTAAACGAACAAGTCAATCAGAGAAAGACAATTATCATATAATCTCTCTGATATGAGGAATTTGAGATATTGGGGGGGGGGGTCGTAGGGGGAAGGGAGGGAAAAAAAATGAAACAGGATGGTACCAGGGTGGGAGACAAACTGTAAGAGACCCTTAATCTCAGGAAACAAACTGAGGGTTGCTTGAGGGGGTGGGGTGAGGGATAGGTGCCTGGGTTATGGACATTGGGGAAGGTATGTGTTATGGTGAGTGCTGTGAATTATGTAAGATTGATGATTCACAGACATGAATTCCTGAAGCAAATAATATACCATATGTTAATTTTTTTAAAAAAAGAAAAAGAAATAAGGAAAAAGAAACTGAGTAGAATGGTGATTGCCAGGGACTAGGAAGTGGGGGAAATGGGGAGAGGTTCACCAAAAGGTAAAAATTTCCATTTTTAAAATGAATAAGTTCCGGGGATCTAATATACAGCCTGATGACTATAATTAATATTGTACTGTATGTTGGAAAGTTGCTATGACAATAGAGCCTTAATGTTCTCACTGTAACAAAAACAAAATAGTAATTAAGTGAGATGAAGGATGTGTCAAATTAACTTTATTGTGATAAATATTTTACAATATATTCATGTATCAAATCATCACATTGTGCACCTTAAACTTGCACCATGTATATGTGAATTATATTTCAATAATATTAGAAAAAGAAAAAAATTAAAACTCATTTCCTTTCTACTAATGAAATAAAAAAAGTAAAAATTATGAGCATGATGTACTATCCTTAGATAAAAGCAAAAAATGTTTCTATTAGTATAGGTTCTTTTCTTAAACGAACACATCTTTCTGAGCTTACCTGTCAAAGATCAGTGTGTGTGCGCATATGAAGTTGTGTTTTTTTGTTGTTGTTGAATTTTAGTCTTTTCTTTCTTTCTTTAAGTATAATTGACTAGAAGAATTATCTTTTGGGGGGCGCCTGGGTGGCTCAGTGGGTTAAAGCCACTACCTTCAGCTCAGGTCATGATCCCAGGGTCCAGGGATCGAGCCCCGCATCAGGCTCTCTGCTCAGCAAGAAGCCTTCTTCTTCCTCTCTCTCTGCCTGCCTGCCTACTTGTGATCTCTGTCTGTCAAATAAATAAAAATAAAAATACTTTAAAAAATTTATCTTTTTGGAGTGTAAAAATGACAGAAAAGTATAATATTTCCCAGTGAGTACCCAGGCCAGGAGTTCATGTTCTAAATATAGACAGCCTTTAATTTAAATCTTGGCTCTTCCACTTGACATCCACATGGCTTAGGCGTATTTTTTTAGTGTTCAGTTATCTGTTTCATTACATATAAAACATAGTAGTTCTTTCCTCATAGGATTGAGTAGGTATAATATGAGATTAATTCATGCAATTCATTTTGTGTAGTACTTCAGAAATAGACATTCAGTACATATTAACCATGGTAGTTAGTCACCCTGGCATCTGTTCTAATTCCCATTGCTCCCATTGTAAAGACTGGTAGGAGTCAACTTTTAATAGATCTAATACGTTTATAAATTACTTTCCTTGGGTCCTCTTTAGGACAAATTTTGTTAAACAGAACATTTAAAAATATCTACTAAAATCTAATGTTAGCAGCCTAGATATTAATTCAGAGAATTGAGTCTAGAAAGAGTTTATTTACAAAGCCAGGCAATCATAAATAGCTGGCTCAAGTTTGCAGAAATTGTCAGGGGCACTGCTTTTCCATACTTGGCATACTTATATGTGGAAGACAACGTGCTAGAACAACTTTTCAAAACCTCCTTATTTTAAAACTTTCCAGATTTTATTTTCAAGGAGCAGAAACTACTCTTCTAATTGATGCATAAAATACATTGATTGAAAGAATCTTAGGAAGTCCACAGAATTGCCAGGAAGGCTCTTGAGTAAAACTAGAGACATGGGCAGGAATTTAAGGAAGCCTCATTAGCAGCCTGGGCCCCATCTCTACTAAATTCAGGCTCTGCTGCTGAACATGACATGTTGCTGATTTCCCATTGACATCACCCAACTTCATCTTACTTCTATAGCTACTGCCACCTGCTCTCAGAATGGATTCTGAGAGCACCTGTGCCCTTGCTTTCACCATTCTTATTTGAACTTTGGGATAGTGTATCTTATGGGTGAAGTCTAGGTCATATGTCCATATTGGTTGCAAAGGAAGCTAAGCAAACATTTGTCATTTTCATTGTTTATAACAGGAACTAGGCTCTGCCATCTGGAAAAACTCACAAGTTGGTGAACCCTCCAGATATAGTAAAAGGGGTTAGAATCGTATCAGCCACAAATACAAAACCAAAAAACAACACAATGCCTCTCATGGACAAAATCAACAGATGTCAAACATTTTTCTCTACTTTCCATCTACTTTCTATTTCTTCTACTCTCTACCTACTTTACATCATTTGAAAACTTAATCTCCCTATCAAATTCTCTACTTCAGATTTGGGGGACCTATCTTTACCCCCAATGATTGACAGGATTACATACACTGCTTAATTTTCTAGGTCTAGCAGGATAAGGTGTCACAGTTCAATTAGATACCTTTTAATAGAAGTTACACACATACAAGCACATAGTAAAGCAGAAAACCTATTTGTTGATGTGAGAGTATGCAATGAGAAAGGAATAGTTGGATGTGGCAATAATGAAATGCTAAATAACAACAGGAGAACAGCCCCAAATCAAGTAGTTTCCTTCCTGCCAGGCTAAATCCTTTTTACTATTTAAGATGCCATTTCCCCTGTCATTGGTGAGGATGTATACTTTTGAACTCTTGATAGAAATGTGAACTGGTGCAGCCACTCCAGAACAGTATGGAAGTTCCTCAAAAAGTTAAAAATAGAGCTACCCTGTGATCCAGCAATTGCAATACGAGGCATTTATTCAAAGAATATGAAAATATTAATTCAAAGGGATACATGCACTCAAATTTTCTAGCAGCATTATCTGTAATAGCCAAATTATGGAAATAGCCCAAGTGTTCATAGGCTGATGAATGAATAAGGAAGATGTGGTGTACACACACACACACACACACACACCCAGGAACATTACTCAGCCATAAAAAAGGAATGAAATCTTGCCATCTGCAATGACGGGATGGAGATACAGAGTATTATGCTAAGTGAAAGAAGTCCATCAGAGAAAGACAAATACCATATGATTTCACTCATATGTGGAATTAAGGACAAAACAAACAAGCAAAGTGAAAGAAAAAGAGAGACCTAGGCAAACCAAGAAACAAGTTTTTCACTATAAAGAACAAACTGAAGGTTTGTTCCCAGAGGGGAGGTAGGGGAGATGGGTGAAACAGGTGATGGGGATTAAGGAGTGTACATGTGATAGGCACTAGGTGCTGAATGAAGTGCTGAGTCACTACATTGCACATTTGCAACCAGTATTACACTTTGTTAACTAACTGGAACTTAAATAAAAACGTTTTTAAAAAAGATGTAGCTTCACCAAGCAACCTCTCTACAAGATGTCCTCTTCTTATTCTGTAGAGACATGTAAGCTGAGATGAGTGCTACTATTCTTTGCTCCCAAATATTGTAGGCATATTTCCTATAGTTACTATAATACTTAGAAATGCCCTTTTAGCTCAGTCGTATAACCTTTTCTCTCAAATCATCTAGCCTTTCCTGTGACTACTATAGTGCCTGAATCATAAGGGTTAGTTGAAAAATATCTGTTCAATGGTATATTTTGTATTAAAAATCCAAAGCACAAATAAGTATACAGAGAAAACAAAAACATTAAATTACACAATGCAGCATCATCTTGCAGAAATTCTAATTTAAATAATTTTAATAAACAACTTCTACTTGCTTGAGGAGCAGGGAAGGGATAAATATGGGACTCTTGACAAGCAGAAGCAGAGCTAATAATAGAAATAGGCAGACCATGTTCCTACAGTATAGCAAAGGGAGATAGGGTTGCAGAATGTCCTTGTTTAATAGCAGCTCATGGTTACTGTGTAGGTACTTTGTGACTGCACTATGCTCAGTATTTACTTCTTTCATTTATTTCTCATAAAACCTAGTAGGGGAGAGTGTTATGTTCATTCTAGAGATAACAAAACTGAGGCAAATCCATAGTAATAGCAATGTAAAATTATTCAAGAAAAGAAAAACTAGCAGAGCACTCCTTCCTATAAATCTCTGATGCCTTCTCACTCTCTCTAAGCAAATTATCATAGCATTTAAGAAAAATAAATCTTAGTAGATAATTACTTTTGGTGCTGGACTCCTTGTTCCTACTTGAGTAGCTGTCAGTTTCATTCAAAATTTTCAATCAGCCGTCATTAAGTATTCATTTGCAAATTCATTTATAGTTTACCAAGATCACCAAAGCAATACACAAGTAGAGACAACTAAGTTCTCTGTTGTCTCATCAATATGTCCAGGAGCTTCTCAGTGTTCCTCTTTCCCTGAGTTACTTACAGTTTCAGCACTTAGAGGCTCTTGAATTGCAGCACCTGTTTTCAAGAGCTTGAGCTTCTGTACCCACAAGAAAGCCTATTCCCTTTCGAAAAGTGATTTTGGGGAACAAGCTTAGTGTCTGTTTAAAAGTTCCCCTGATTCATCAGGGAGGACCTACAAATCTCAGAGAGATAGTTCAATCTCTTCTCTTCTTCTAACTCATTTGTCAACACTTCCTTGGTGACCATAGCAATTCTACATAATGGAAGAGCTGAGGATTGTGTTGACAAATATTAAAAGGGCTCATTGGTGCTCCTACCATTCTCTGATCTTGGTTATAGACTTGCTTTTGGCAAAGAACTGATTAGAAGGCCATCAGCTAACTCTAATGTTCTTAAAAATTTTCACTAAATGTCTGCTATGAAAGGGAAAAATGAACATATACAACCCCGAATCTAAGAATATAACTTAAAACATCCCCCTTACAGGAATTAGAAGTCTCCATAGTTATCTGCCTTATGTTTAAAACTCATCTGAATTTATAATCTAATTAGTAGCAATATACATGTTTATTTCAACATCAAATTTTTAAAAAATTGTTGTTCAGTAAAATTGATAATCCAAGAAATTATGCTGGACTTTTCCTTATTTTTATATTGTCCAATGCTAACAAGAGAGAGCCTAATATCGCTGAGAGTACTCTTTTGTGTCATCAGCAGAGCTATAGAGAAGTGAACATTCTCCCATAATGTCAGTATAGCTTCTATAATCTAAGAGGTCCATTGCTGTTCCTCAAAACCCCGTAATTCTTGCTATGCCCATTTGTCACCCATCACCTACACTGAGTCATTGAATAGGACAAGTTATAATGCAGAGTGAGCTAGGCAGAATTAAGTAAGGGTAAGCTGTCTCAACATACTAACTTTATTATTTCCAGCCACCTTATTCTCTATACCCTTCTAAATGGATTTTAATCTCCCAGAGAAAAAGAAGTAGCACTTTATTAAGCCATTGTGCCTCTCTCCCAGTCTTCCCCCTTTATAGTTCAAATCCAATGATTTGTAAAATCAATTCAAGATTATTAAATTAGTCAAGAAATGTTGATTTCCATTTTAAGACTTTGTAGAATTTTTCAGTGGGAGTACTATTGACATTTTAGGTGAGTAGAATTCTTCATTGTGCAAGAAAGTTACATGTAGTACAGGGTGTGTATGATGGCCTGGGACTTTGGGTTCTGAATCCTAGCAACATTTCCAGATATGACAACCAGAAATCCTTCTGTACATTCTTAAATATTATTTTAAGTATCAGCACTACTCCTTGTGGAGAAACAAAAATACATCCTAAATGTCTGTTGACAGATGAATGGATACAGAAAATGTCATATATATACACAATGGAGTATTATTCAGCTTTTAAAAGTAGGAAATTCTGCCATATGTGACAACATGGATGAGCCTGAGGTCATTATGATAAATGAAATAGGCCAGAGAGAGAAAGACAAATACTGCACAGTATCACTTAAATGTGGGATTTAAAAAAGCAAAACAAAACAAAACAAAAAAACCAAAACCAAAACAAAAACAAAAAACAAAAAACACCTCAAAGAAATAGATAATAGAAATATGGTTGCCAGGGCTGGGGGAAAAAAGGAACAGGTTGGTAAAAGGGTTCAAATTTTCAGTTATAAGATGAATAAGATCTGAGAAGCTCATGTATAACATGGTGACTATAGTTAATAGCACTGCATTGTGTAATTGAAATTTGCTAAGAGAGTAGAACTGAAATCTTCTGACCAATATATCAGTAAATAAGCAAGCAAGAAAGATGATGGATGTGTTAAAAGAATTCAGTGGATAGAATCCTTTCACAAATGTACACAAACATCAAATCATCACATTGTGCACTCCAAATATAATTTTGTCAACTACACTTCAATGAAGAAATAACAACATAAAGATACATTTGTACATGAATCCAAAAATAGACACAAAGTGAAAAGGGACAAAGAAAGAAGAAAAGGAAACAAAGAAGGAAAGAAAATTCCAAGAAACCAAGAAATAGAACTATCAGTATGCCTAGATCCTAAAAGTGTGTGAGCCTCTTGGGTCATTGGATAAAGGTTAGAGAAAATTTGGCTAAAAATAAATTTCTGGTGTCTCTGTACCTATGATACAAAGACTTTAATAAGATATTTTATTAAGGCCTCAAAGAAACAAATATAAACAGAAGAATAAAAAATTAAGTAACTTTCATTTTAAAAATTACAACGATATTCTTGCCCTCCTACTCCATTCTTTTAAGCAAACATTATTGAATAGCCACTATTTGTCAGACATTAGGTAAGGAGGATACTGTCTCCTCACATTTGAGGGACTTATAATGTAATTAAACAAAGATACATAGGTATTTAAATAAATATGATGACAGTACTTTGTCCAGGTAAAGTTGAGACACGAAGTGAAGGTGAGGTGACTTCCACCTGGGATGTAAAGTGGGTGGGGGATGGTAAAGAAGTGGAGAAAAACACAACCTTTCCCATCTTTAATTGAAACTCTCTGGTCAAAGGTTATCATTACAAATTTCATACACATAGTTTAAAAAAACTTTTCATTTTTGTCTCAAAAATGCTGTGCCATTTTCTCTGAACAAGGATACAGCTCTACTGTAAGAACAATTATGTTCCATAATATTGGTTCCACTTCTTATTGAATTGTGATTCATGTTTAGGCATGTCCAATACTGCAAACTAAACTTTAAGAGCCTTAAAGGAAGGTTGGATTCAGCATTAAGTGTAGGTAGGATCAAAAAAAAAAAAAGTGTAGGTAGGATCAAAATATAATTGTAATAATAATTACAGAAGCCAAAGGGAGGTTCCCTTGATAACCAGGGAAGAGACACTTACAGAGGGCTTCTTTTATTAGAGCAGAGGTGGAAAGTATCCAACAGGAGTCTCGGAAGAATACAAATTCTGGTTATTTTTATTATAATCTTATAGACTAGCTGTTCCTGCTAAAATAGTAACACAAATTCTGCAATGCTTCCCAGACTTGCTCACCTCTATGTATTTGAATCTTCTGCTGGGAAATAAAGGTGAAGGAGGAGGAAGGACATTTCAGTCTAAAGAAATTTAAAAAAAGAAACCAAACTGAAAGTCTCGAGGCCATGCAATGTAACTACAGAGCAGGGAGTTAAAAGTTCATCAGAGAAAGCCTACACCTCCTGAATTCAACATAACTTGGTTTCATCCTATTCAGTTTCTGCCTAGAGATGCTGCTGGACACTCCAAAGATTCCCTTGCCTTTAACATCTCTACAGACTTTAAGACACATTTTTTTTCCCAGTCCACAATTATAGAATTATATATAGAGTATAGAAATTATACTCTTTCCTCAAACCTGCATTGAAAGAACTTTCTGTTAATGGGTCAAACTGGATGCAACTTGAACCACAAGAACATGTCTGCACTTCCTATAGCCTCACTGACAGAGAGGAACAGGACGTTTGTTTGAGTGGTGTATCATGTGACATCCATAGTAATATCAGGAGTAAAAATGTATCTTCTATGAGTTCATTAGCCTGTTGGATTAACCATATAAATGGTTATTACAAATTAGTATTTGTTTACAAGAAGCACTGAAATATCCCAAATGCTCTTTTATCATATGAAAATAGGTATTTGTGTCTGCATTTTTGGTTTTCTTGTAAGATAAACTTGGGGGAAAAAAGAGAGCAGTTATCTATTATGCCAAAATAACAAGATCATGAGGAATTTTAACATCATCTATATTTATTATTTTAAGCCTACTTTGAATTTTTTTTTCAACAAGTTCTTTCTTAGCCACTTTATTCTATAAACTAGACACAGTTATTAGGGCTCAGAGGGAGGGATTTTGGATGGCATGAAAAAAGAGTGATCCTAATTTTAGATTAACTCTTGACTTGTGATTTATCTGGTAACTCAATTCTTAAATAAAACAGAAGGAAACAACAATCAGAAATAACAATGAAACTCTGACACAGATAGTTTTCAGTATTCGACAAAAGATTGTCATCACCCTAATCTCTTGTTTTTGAAATTGTACATGTTTTTGAAGGAGATAATCTTGTCCTATATTGCTGGAACTCTTTCTCCAAAAAATCATACTTCAATCCTGATATTTAAGAATAAGACTATATGTTTGGCATGGGTTCTAACAACTCCACTGTTTCCTGTAAGATGACAGGTGATATACTTGTCTTCTTACAGTGCGAGACCACGATTCCCCTTTAAGAAATTTGTTTGTGAGAAAATAGCAGTACTGCCCAGAACTGCTTAGCATAGATATTCCTTATGAAAACTCACTGATATCTAAACAAAACATATTTAAGATATATTAATTCATGGACTATTATGATAATTTAATATTTTAATCTCAAAATATGATAGAAATAATGATGAATAAAAATTAAACAAGCTTAAGGTCCTAGTTAAAATAAAGTTATCCTACAAATACATCTTTGGGCAGGACCTCCTATTTAGGGTATACCTAAAGTGAAGAGAGATATTACCTTATAGCTGGAACAAACAACTCTGGTTCTCAAGAGAGAGCATAGGCAATTGTTTTCTTTTCTGTTATATGGCATTTTTGTATTTGCAGGTTCTCATGAAAATAAATCCATTATAACTATACTCTAAAATAGCACCTATATAATCACAAAAGATGTTCTATAGCCTATGATATTATGGCTTTTTACCATTGATCATGTACAAAGAGTATTTAGGCAATCCAAAAAGATATTAAGATAATAATTAAAAAACAAGAGTTTTTAGGAGGATTACTTCGATTATGTTGCTATGCTGAGCTAATTACAAAGAATACAGTACACCGACCTTCACTCTAAAATTTCAGCATGTATCTGTTAGCAGTTCTCTAGGAACTACCAGTAACTTAATGTACTTTAAATCAACAAGTCTTTTGAAGTATCTACTATGTGCCAGGAACTGTGCAAAGCATGCCAAATAAAAATATAAAGCAGAAAAGATGTCCTCCTCCTCCAAATATTTATTCTATGCTTTTAAATTCTAAGCATGAATGTCGAGATTTATTTGTTCTAGAGACCCTTTCTGTGTTGTGTTCCATATCCATTAAGCCTGCTGTCATTTTAGCACTGTGCCAGTGGACAATTCTACACATGCTAGTAGTCTTTTCCTGAGTCTGTTCTATGTATTTCTATCTCGTGGTTTGTTTCAAATCCACAGGAATATGCTTCTCCCAGAAATTTTACTCGACCTCAGAATACCCAGATATCCACCTTCTCTTTTTCTCTAGTCCCATCTCTCCAATTGGTTTCTGGCCCTGAAAAATCAGACTCTCCCTGTCCTGGGGTCTTCACAACTTATAAAACACTACCATCTACAATGTAACCAGATAATTATTTTAATTATTTTAACATTTTATGGTCCTAATCTTATCCTTTATACCTCAGCTTCAGGGTTTCTACCCTAGTTTGATACCTTTTTTTGGCTCTTTAAACATGCTGACTTCCTGGCCTTCCCTCCTGATGTCTAGGCTTTGATTTTTAACACAGGTACCTCAATATTTTTTTTTCTCATGTAACACACATGCTTTTGGTTTCTGCTTCATATAAGAACTCTGAGATACCCTACCTAATGCCATTTTTACCATAGAACCAAGACCTCTAAATATATTTATAATACACTCATAGAACATATGTATATATGTACACATATATTCTAAATTTTATAACAATAAATCATCAGTAAGTAATTTATATCATCAATCACCAATATTCAATTTATACCACTATTTTCTATATAGATGTATCTTAGAAAAGAGAAATATCTATTGTGGAAGTGAAGTGATAAGTACTAATACTTTAAGTATATATTCTCTTTCTTGTATTCTCAATAAAATAGAACATATTCAGCAACAGGGTATAGAGAACTGTCTCCTGCATCTTGTCTATTAGTTGAATTCTAAACTCAAATGAACCTTGAAGATAGTCATCCACATAGCAAAATGCTGCAACCTTATCAGTGTTTTGTTTGTTTTGTTTTGTTTTGTTTTGTTTTGTTTTTGTTAAGTAAGCTCTACACCCAACATGGGGCTTGAAATCACTGACCTGATATCAAGTCACATGCTCCATTGACTGAGCCAGGCAGGTGCCCCTCAGTGTGGTTTTAAGTTGTCAAATCATTCTTAACTAATTCAATTATCTTCTAATTATGCTTGCAATTACTAAGCAGTAGAAATGCAAAGTGGGTTCCCCCAAATTTCCCTTTGTTCTATTACTTTTCTCTTTTCCCCTTTGTCATTCCTCCCTCTTTCTCACATAGGTAATGCAGTAGATTGTAATCTGTTATCAAAAATAAAGAACACAGGAATTGTGTCTTGAAGTATTTGATATCATAACCATTATATTGATTTCTGAGGATCCTTATGAATTATTTTCCATGTGATGCAGGACAAAAATCTGCAAGAAAGGTGACAAAAGGAGTTACAACATTAACCTAAGAGTATATTGTGAATACACAAAATAACTTGGAAGCAAATGAAATTAGAGTCTACTTTCCCCATTTCCTGAAAATGTCTGCCTGAGTTTCGTTGAGAGCTTCCCTGAAATGGTACTTGATCAATGGACGAAGGAAAAAAAAAAAGTCATCCTCTATCATGAAAATTTGGTACTGCTTAGAACATACTGGAGAACAGACATTTCAGATAGAAATCTCAATGTTTACTTTCCTTTCTGGATAGCAACATTCAAATGGATAGCCAAGATAATATTAACCCCCATCTTCCCTGACCTGATGAAAATGAAACAATTATTTGATACTTTGGGACTGTTATTATTATGATGTGGACCACACAAAAAACATTAAATATGGTTAACTGTCTTCTAAATAGGTCTTAATTAAACTCTTAAGGTATATTTGGTCAATGAATCAAAAAATCTTTGCAGACTTATATTACCTGTCCATTTTTCTGCAATATTATAACATCCCATCTAATAAGATTCCCTTGCGGGGCACCTGGGTGGCTCAGTAGGTTAAGCCTCTGCCTTCGCCTCAGGTCATGATCCTGGAATCCTGGGATCGAGCCCCACATTGGGCTCCCTGCTCCACGGGGAGCCTGCTTTTCCCTTTCCCACTCCCCCTGCTTGTGTTCCCTCTCTCCCTGTCTCTGTCACTGTCAAATAAATCAATAAATAAAACCTTTAAAAAAAAAAAAGATTCCCTTGCCATTATTTGAGAGTGAGTTTAATATGTGTTTAATTGATATGTTTATTTAACAGCTACGGATTACTATATTAGAAGGAAATTATCACATAGATTGGAAAGGCCAAATCTCATAGACACCTCATTCCAGTAAAGCACAGCTCCTTTCTTTTTATGTAACAGCTCACAGACTCAAATCATTTACTTATCATTAAAAGAGGGAATTGCTTTGGTATATATATTAAAAAAATCAAGGCAAAAATCCTTTTAGAGTCACACTTTTTCTCTGGAATAATTTAATGAGTCATCACAATATGACAACTGAGTGATTTTTGGGGGGAAAAACCAGCAGCAATTGTGAAGTAAAAAAATTACAGATTTTATTTCAAAAAAAGACTGAAGTCTATGAAAACTCTTCATTTCCAGAAACTTTGATGCCTAAGTCTACACACACTAAATAAATTAAGGGTTGGGGAATAAATATGTAAGGTTGGTTACATTTAAAAGAAAAAAACTGAATCAACAGTGAATAAAGTTTAACCAACCTTTCAGCAAAATGGAGAAGGATGAAAGAAATTCAGTTATAAATTTTAAACAACTTCATGTCCAAGTCAAAGTGTGAGAATCTCATCTAGAAAATATCATAAGGGATAGCTACCTTGGGACTAACGGGAGGCATTTAAACCGTAACCAATTTAGCAACAACAGATAAAATTTTTGGTTACACCTTCATAAAATAGCTGAAAACCTAACTTAAATGGAACTTCTGAAAACACAAAACTTCTGCTGTATCCATTAGCTGAAGCAAAGAGTGTTCATTTGATTTGAGTGTTCTATTCTAAACATGTTCAATCACAGCCATGAAATTCACTATGGATTTCAATAGAATATTTTAAATCATTTTGTTCATATTGTTTTAAACTCGACTTTCTTTTAAAATTGTCCCAGGTGAGGAATTTTTTGCACCACTGAAGGCAAGACATCCTGTTGATATCTGTGCTAAAAGATTTTTGTCATTTCCTGAAAATCATGCAATGGGAAAAAGTAGTTTCTAAAGGAAGGTCACACAAAACTTCTTCAAGGATTAGAGTTTCTTCTCGTGAATATGAAATAAGAAGTGCCTTTCCCCCCATTTTAGTTAGCTATGCAAAGGCTATCTCTCCCTGATGACCTGACATAGACCCAGCCAACACCATCCATAATGAAAATCAATGGCACCAAGTCACTAAACAATTACTCTGTCTTCTTTAAAAATGCACAAGTCTTCAAAAAACAAGGATTTAGAGACTGATTAATTTGCCATTTGTCTAGGAGATTGCACTAGCTGCATTATTTAAGAAGTGCCTTGTCTTTGTGCCCTCAAAAGCTGAAACAAGATCAAAGATTTGAGAATCACCAGTTCCCATGAAGGGCATTTGGTGACAGCATGAAGGCAACCAGAATATGTGCCCTGGCCTGCACACTCAGAATCTTTCTCACACATAAGACCACAGTGGATTGTCATTTCTCCATATACACTAAATAGAAAATAAACCATGGTTTAAAAATATGGTTGTGCATTTATTTACTCAATGAAATATTCATGGGATATGTATTTTCTAGTTATGTTTTCTGAGAGAAGGAAAACAAATCTTAGCACATCCATACTACACCAATCATATTCTCATCCTGAATCCTTCCTCTCCTTTGTCCTCTTTTTTGATTTACCTACATGTGTTGATGCTTCTATCATGTGATAATTTTTTCCATCTTTATTTTGATCCTCTCTGTACCATCTTTTGACTGAAACTCCCACTCTCATAATTTCTCCTCCAAGAGACATAGTAGGAAACTTTACCAAGATGTTATATTGTGTTTTTCCCTTCCCTACTCCTATGACCCCAAAGAGATTTTTCATTTTTATATGTGTTTATTTGATTGAAGCAGTTATTTATATGGCACAAAGAAGAAATTGTTAGAAATACTTTTCCTTTACAAAACCTTACAATTTGAAAATTATTTGATTAGAAACACCTTTCTGGGTAACAGGAAACTCAAGGAAGAAATTTCTCTGTGACTCAAGAATTAGAAATCAGAAGTGAGAGAAAGAAGAGCCCGCCTGCTTCTCTGGATAGTTCCCCAGGACCTTGAAAAAGGGGGACTCCGGAAGATGATGACATCACTTCAGGAAGTACGGCAGTGTGGATGCCTCCGTGAAAGGTAGTCCCCAGGCAGACGACTTGGCACATCACCTCATAGAGGACTTACAGGGAAGGTACTGAAGGTCATTCCCATATGCAGGCCTAGATTTTCTGAGTATTGCTCTGTATTATACAGTATCTGCGTATATGCCATTTTACTACCTCCTCAGTCTATTTCTCACCTAGTAAAACTCATTTCTCCTTATATATTTACTTAGTGAGTAATAAAATTAGTAATAAATAATAGTCCATGCTTAGCCTGAGACCAGGTGGGCATTTTCCTCTTTTTTTTTTTTAGGATAAACCAAAAGGGAGAAAAAAGATAGTATCCTGACACTCTTGTTTCTTTTACATCCATGATTTAAATGAGTGGTTTTAAAAATAATCAGAAGCCAGCCTTCCAGAGGCTGGGGAGAGAAAGCTTTTGAAGGCTGGAAACTGTTTTGGACAATTTGATTGATTGTTGATTTCCTGAGGATTTCCTATATGTGTACATCGCTGTACCTTGCAACACTGGAAAGGAAATCAATCATTCATTTCTCTGACACCTGTGTGACACAGTATAAACACGTATTGCTTGTGTTATTCCTCAAGCAACCCATGGTAACAGGTGATAGAGAGATTTGACTATCCTCAATTAATAGATGAATGTATCAAATCTTAGGTTAAATGACAAACTTAAGGTCACAAGGATGACTCTAAGTGACAAAGCCAGGCTAGAGCCTATATCTCATAAGTTCAATGCTCTTTTATGCCATCTTATGTCAACTGGATTTTTAAAAATCAGTTAATTTTTAGGAATCAAGGAAAAATTTTATCTCCATGTCTGGTTTATTCTCTATCATTTATTCACCCAAGAAGTTTTCAGAAGGAATGCATATTCAATAAGATAAACCAAAGTAGAAGAAAAACCACAAACTCCTTAACCAAAGGCCTGTGTGTATGTATTATGCATTGTCAACCCATCATCACTACCATTCCTTCTTAGAAGAATGGGCAAGAACTACATTTCTATAATTTCCCTCCCCACATAGCTCTAAATTAGAATACACCAGTGAGATACCCTCCTGTGAGACTGGAAGACTAAAAAAAGGGGGGGAGCCATTATTCTCTCGAGGCAAGAAGGCAGAGACATGGGCATATGGCAGACTTCAAGTTCACAGCAGCTTCCCAGAATGTTACCATCAATCACTTACTTTGACTGCCTGCGCTGTGTCCCTAGAGCATCACGTACTCAGTGATGGTTTACAGTATTCAAAGTAGCTTCTACATGAGTTGCTTCAAAGATTCCCTATGAGGTTCTTGTGATTCCAGCTGCTCAGGGGAATGTTCTTGAGAGCTGCACATTGCTTCAAGAAGTTGATATCCTCAGCACAGGTTTCCCCACCCTTTGCTCTCACATAGCTTCTAATGGTTGTACAACTCTTTAATTTCTTGTGTTAAAATCCTTCATTAATAGAAAATATAGAATATCTTTGGTCTCCCTGACCTAACCCTGCCTGTTTCAGAAAACATCATTAGAAATGCCCTCTTAACACAGGTTTTGCCCAAATGCCCTTGTGATGATTTTATATGGTTTAGAAAGTATATTCATGAACTTAAAATAATTAGGTGGCCAAAACTAATGCTTTCAGAAGTCATAATTCTTAGTAGGACTGTTAAGTAGATAGAATATTAATTATTTTCCTAAAAAATCAGATCAATAGGCTACTAAATATAAAGTGAAGATAAACATGACTTAAATTTTTGTCTGTGAATCATATTAATCAAAGGCATCATACCCTAAGTTATCACTAAAATATTTTGTATTCTAAAATTTTATGATGTGTTGGATTCCATACACATTTTTAAATGGCTGATGATTTATTAAACCCTGTGTTCTATAAACTAATATTTGGTTCTACCATGAATATTTTATATATTTTCAGGGCCATAAATACTTATTTTCATTTAGATGAGTATAATCTTTTAACCCTGCAACTTGATTCAGTGTAATTGCAGAAGAGAGTCCAACATACAAACATTTACTGTTACTTTGAAGACCGCTTATATATTTAAAACCAGAAGAAGAGAACAAGTATTAATGTCCTTAGGCATTAATGTCATTATGAATTATGATATCTTTGTGATTATGTAAGAGAATACTCATACTTTTGAAGATGAAAACCCAAGTAGTTATGGCCATAGCATAGGGGACTTGACTTTTGATACTTTATCAAAGAAAAATCAACAAAGAAGTAAACCACTTCTATTGGTTAAATGTGGTAAAATCTTGGCAATTTAAAAATCTGGTTTTTGGTTATATGAAGATGTGTTGTTTTCTGCTTTTGGGGGTATGTTTTAAGTCTTTACAGTAAAATTCACATAAGTAGAAAGATAAAGCCTTAAACAAGTTTTCTTAATTTTTACATCATCATCAAAGTAATTTCTTATAAGAAAAAAGATAATCTCACTAAAAGTATTTAGAGAGTAATATAAGTGGGCTTAAGTGGGGTAAAAATCAATGTTAAAATTTTAAAAAAATATGAAATATACTTCATATTTTAAGTATGAAATATGAGAGATTAAAAATACAGTGGACTTCATTCACATGAACTAACCAGTGCACATATAATCCTTATCGCCTTTCCCTTCATTTCATGATTTCCCAATATGTAGTCCCTTTCAGGGACCAAAGAATGAAACTAACTGATGACTTAGTGTTTATGCTATTTAACTACATTGCATATCTCAATTAATTATGTCTGATGAGTAGGTTTTATTTGTTCCATTTTGTAGAACTAGAGACTAAAGCTCAAAAAAGTATAACTTGGGCACACATACACCAAAAACTGAAAGAAGTAGGATTTAAGAAAATGTCTATGTGACTTTCAAGATTTCATGTTTTCTTGCTCTACCATGTTTCTCTTTCTTGATGACTCTGAATACGGTTTATAATGTAGTAACGAAATATATCAGTTTACGTTATGTGAGATTTTTTTCTGGCTTCATGTTTCCTCTATATATTTCCTACTAATAAAGTCAAAGATGTATAACTGGCAAAATATGTTTTAATTCATGTATGTTTTTATTAAGACAATGTGGTTACATCAACTGATCCTACATTATTTATTTAAATGAAAGATTTCTAGATAGAGTGGGTGTGTTATACCTCTTACTTAAGATCTTAATTTCTCTATACTTGTTTCATATGCCAGAAGGAATAAAAAGGTCTGGTCTACATACATATTTGAGTTAGCAAAAAGTGGTAACATGAAATACTGCTGGTGAATATGAAGACAAACGTCGGGAGAGAGACATTATAAAATAGAAGAAAGTATCCTAGACTAAGAGCTAGAATACTTATATCTAATATCAGTTTTAATATTTATTAATTGTAGGATTAAGGGTCAGTCATATTACATTTCTGAATCAATTTCACTATCTCTAAAATAAGCCTGTAAAACCTAGAGTAGTATTTTCCAAAATATATATTTTAGATATCCTGGGTTCTACTGATTGACTTGAGGTGTCTCTATGCATTTAATGAGGAGAAAGATGACCAGACAGAGATCATGGCCCCTTATTTGCTCTTCAGAGGACTACTCTGATGTATATTTTATAATCTGTAAACCCTGTTGCCTCAAGTACCAACACTGCCAAACTCTATTGTCTCCAAGGCTTTTCTCAGATATCAAGTCGTATGAAATATTTAATACAACTAAGGTTAAGAAGAGAAAGATAGTAATGTCTTGAATAAAATATAATGTCAGTAATAACATTAATAATGACAGAAACAGTATCCGCAACTCCTACTTTCATTCAGCAAGTGCCAGCAAGTAACATGGATTAACCATGTTTAATTCTGTGTGCAATTTCAAAGGTCGGGATCATTAACTCCATGAGGTTGAGAAAGTGGAGGCTCATAGAGATTAAACACTTGGCTTAAAGCCAAATAGTTTTAAAGTGATAGAAGGCAAAAATAAAATTAAATAAAAAAAAACTAAAAAAATAAAAGTGAGAGAAGGGTAGAGGAGGGCTAGTTACAAAACGCATACATTTGCCAACGCTACACTGCCTCCCAAATTTTGTCTAAGAGAGAGAACTAGTGTATAAGAAAGAGTTTCTGGAGGCTTGTAAAGGAAGTAAAAGGATTTGCCTAAAATGCCACCAGGATATCAAGTGAAGGCTGAGATTCAAATCCACGTGTTCTGGCTAAATTTATCTCATTTTCCCCTTGTGCCATGTTGCCATCATGAAATAAGGGGTCCTGCAAAATCATAATAAGAGAGACATAGGTACCTATAGGTTTGTAGAGGCCATCAATAAACCTGGCTTGTATTTATGTTTGGCTACAGTTAAACTTAATTATGTCATTTTAATAGAATATATTCCTTGAACAAACAAAATCCATGGGAAAAATATAGTTCCAAAAGACTTATCATTCACGAATTACCCAGTAATTTTTAGGAGATTGTGCTAAGTGCCATTTCTACTTACTTTCACTATTGGTCAATGATTTAAGAATTTTTTTTTTCAAAAAAGCATTTTCAAAAGATTTTAACAAGATGTTCATTATCAGTTAACAAACCATCAAATAAATAATGGTGGCAGTAAAGCCTGTAAATCCCAGCTTTCTACCCTGTAACTTTATTATACGTTGTCTTCTTAGCACTGAAGGAAACCATAGTTGTACTTGGCACTGGCCACCACTTACAAGCTAGTATTACTATGCTTCTGACAACTAAGCAAGTTATCCTCTAACTTTGACTGTGAAAATATATCATCCCAGTTCGTGGTCAAATACTTGTTAAAATTGGAATTTCTAGGTAACAGTCTTGCCATTAGCTTTAATCTCTTTTCCCATTTTAAAAAAATAGTATCTTTCTTTCAATTGTCTTCTCCATGTTTTTAACCTCTTATACTTCTGCATCTCTGAAAGCAAGCACACTTCTTTGATTTCAGTTAGTCTAACTAATACATAGAGATAAGCCCAATAGAAAAATAGCAGAAATGGCAAATTTCTGTTAATTCATCTATGGTTATTTGAATCTTCTTTTTAGACCAAGCTAGAGTGTGCAAGACATAGGTCATTAAATATTAAACAAACAAAACAAAACTGAACAAACCTGAGTAACTGGCATGTGGAAGACTTAACGGGGAACCTGACCCCAGAGATCATGAGCTAGTCTCAGTTTTCTGGAGCAATGGCTATTCAGAGCAGGAGATCTTCTGAAGCTTATCACAGATTCAGTAAATGGTAGCATTTAAATACCAGAAAGGTGATTTCTGATCACTTATCATTTCTACATTAATATTCTAGGTGTTAAAAATAAAGCTGTAACTATTTTTAGACACTAATTTGATTGCCATAAATTTATTTTAATTCCACTGATATGTTGGTGGAGCCAAAAATATTCTGTTTATCCAACAGGATGCAAATCAGACTGTTGCTTTTCAGCACTTGGTGTCTGTGTCCTCTGTTTGATCATATGTATTGGCAGATGCCCCAGTGCTACCCAGATGGAAGTCACCTAATATCCTGTAAATCTTATATCATTACTGCTGACATCTGATAAAAGTAGAACTGTCACTCTATGCCAGTAACAGGATTCCTACTAAAATAAATAAATACATTGGGAATGAAAAGCATAATAACAAATACTTTTTACTTTGTTTTGGTTCAAATGGTATCACTGCTTGTCATGACAATATTATAAAGTGTACAAAATGTTCATAGGGTGTACAGACTAAAGTTCATATAAACATTAATCTTTTTAATAAAGAAAGCATTGGAACATCTGGAATCCATATGGTAATATTCAGCACAATAGGCCAAACTATGATAAAAACTGTTGTTTTCTTAGATATAATATTTAGGTTTCCCTAAAAATAAAATTGCAGTTCTATAACTGGTAAGAATTTCCTAATATACTTTTGTATAAATGTATCTTTTTTTTTATAAGATTTTATTTATTTATTTTAGAGAGACAGTGAGAGAGAGCACATGAGGGGAGAAGGTCAGAGGGAGAAGCAGACTCCTCGTGGAGCTGGGAGGTCAGAGGTGGGACTCAATCCTGGGACTCCGGGATCATGACTTGAGTGGAAGGCACTTGCTTAACCAACTGAGCCACCCGGGCATCCTGTATAAATGTATCTCATACTTTTGTCCAGATTAAAAACAAAATCCAGTCTCTAACATAGACAAATCGTCTAATAGGAAATGGGGTTTAAAATTTCTTAATGGATAGTGTTTATATCAAGTCTGTATTCATTATGGCTATGTGTTATCACAGTGTATAACCTCGTGGTATTTAATGACTTGAATCATTTAATGAGGGAAATCTAACTCATTCATATATAGTTCCTTAAATTTTGGACAATGTCTATCACTAATTGTATCAATCATGTTTTTTATTTTTCTTATTTTATGATGTCTTAACATCTGGAGGCTTGACAGACTCAGGCAGGGGCTGACCCTCTCCAATTCCTAGAGATAGCAAACAACTTGACAGTAAGTGCCTTTATTTCATTTCATTTTATTATTTATTTAGAGAGAGAGCACATACACTCGAGAGCACACATGGGGGCAGGAAGGGGCAAAGGAAAAAGAAGAGAGAGAATCTCAAGCAGGTTCTATACCTGGCATGGAGCCCAATGTAGGCCTCAATCTCATAACCTTTAGACCACGACCTGACCTGAAATCAAAAGTCAGACCTTTAACCAACTGAGCCACCCAGGATACCCAAAGCAAACCAACCAATACCCAATTCACTCCCTCCAATCTGCCTCTCTTCATGACCCTCCTGCAGCCCCCTGCCCTAAATCACCCCAGGGCCAGATATGGGACAACTGGCAACTATCCAGATAGTCCAGAGCCCACTGGAATTACTTAAATTATGCAATCCCAAATCCATTTGGTCTGTCTACTCTGCTTTGCCCATTCCTTCCTTTGAAAACCACAAAAAATACCCCGGGTCAAGTCCTGCTCCTCTGACTCCTGCCCATCCCTGGACCTTCCCTATGTGGCCTTACGGGATATGGCATGCTCCCTCCTCTTGGGAATTGTAACAACTTATTCCTTTCAGTTGCAGTAGTCTCCTGATCTGTTGGCCTCACCAAACTGAATAAAAACAAAATTCTGAGTTCATTTTAAAACACTAATTAAATCCACTTTCAATAGATTTTAAGTCCACTTCAATTCTCTGCACTGGAAAGTTTGAGGTCTATAATGGGAAACTTAGGACTCTATGGAAGAGAGTTAATAAGGAACAATGCAAGAAGAAAAAGTTTCTTGAAGGGATATTTAGGTTTTCACCCTGGCTCTGAAACTTATTTGGTAATTAAATATTTAGTAATATGTTTAAGCATATATATTTTCTTATATAGTTTCTCTTCTGCAAAATGATGATCTCTACTTGCAAGCATAGCTGTTAATTTATTTACAAATTGTCAATTTACAAACACTAAGATTTCAAAAAATGCAAATTTTTATTACCAAGATAAGTAATTGAGTAACACTGGAAATCTGAATAATTAATTTTCAATGTCCCTTAATTTTTAATCACATTTATGTATATTCGATTTATTATAAAACAATAAAAACATTATAAAGAAAAGTAAATCTGCCCATTCCCCACCCAGATCATCTAGCCCTCATGTTAATAGCAGGTAACAAATCCTCAACACTTTTTCCAAAGTAACAATTGAATAATTTATATTTAAGAATCACAAAGTGTTCATCAGGAAAAACTCTTCTTTACAGAGTAATGCTATCAAATAAATGTTAAAAAATGACAGAATTATTAAATTATTGATATGCAACCCCAATGTTCTTTTAGATGTGGTTCATCAGTGTACTGAAATCCATTAGATTAAAAAGTTCTTGGGGGAAAAGATATTCCCACAGTGCCAAAATTATCACCCCAGAGATTATTTGTAAAACTCAGAAAAATCATTCTAACATGGGGAAACATATAGGTTACCACTTTACACCAGTGGTCCAACTTAGCATCACTAATACCATGACCAGCTGGCTTATGGGACTCCTGATGTGATGCAATTATAAAGTATCTCCTGTGAAGAAAGTAGTATTGGGGGGGAAATTTAACTTGAATCTAATCAAGCCTTAAAGCTATTTTTTGGTTTATAGAAAATAAGATTGATAGAGGTCTATATTATACAACATCACTGGAAATCAGACAAATCCATACTAGAGCATTCTATAACTGCATGATTTTTTTCAAAAGTTAATGTTGTTAAAAAAAAAAAAGGCAGGAGGTGGTAGGTTATAGATTAAAAGATATTAAGAGAAAATTATAAAAATATATTTATAAAATGTGTGTTCTCTGTACTTTCCGTTCAATTTTGCTATAACCTGAAACTACTCTAAAATAATAAGATTTGTTAACTAAAAATAGTTCTGTGTATGTATGCGGGTGTGGACACACAGAGGTAAAGGCAAATATGAAAAGATTCCAACTATTTTTAAGTCAAGGTGGGGTGTGTAGGAATGTCTATTCTAGTACTATTGTACTAGAACTATTGTACTATTGTACTAATGTCTAGTACTATTCTTTAAACCTTTTTGAATTTTTAAAAAGTTTTGAATAAAAAGATGGGGAAAACCACTCTATAAATTTTCCTATCATAGTTGTTCAGACTTTGTGTGAGGAGTGAAGCTTTACATCTTCAACCAGGATCTCTACTGTGAAAGTAAAAAAAAATACACAAAACACAAACAAAAAAAAAAAAAAGGAAAGAAAAATCACAACAGTGGCGCCTGAGTGGCTCAGTCTCTTTGCTTTCAGACTCTTGATTTCGGCTTAGGTCATGATCTCAGGGTCTTGAGATCAAGCCTCATGACAGGCTCTGCGCTCAGCAGGGAGTCTGCTGGGGGTTTTCTCTCTCTCTCTTTCCTTCTCCCTCTAAAATAAATATTAAAAATTTAAAAAACCCAAAAAACAAAAAACAAAAAAACAACATCTGATTTCTATATATTTGGGGGTCCGGATGTTCTACACTGCTTATTTATATTTAATGGCTTCCTAATTCTCTTGTATTGTGCCTATTGTTCTAAAAAAAAAAAATAGAGTCTGAGAGCTGTCGGGATGATTGAATCATCTTAGAAGTGTCAGGGTATGGAACAGAAGCTGCTCTCTGCCTTGTATTCTCCAATATCTGGTTAAACTAAGATAAAACAAATGTCACTGGGATGAAATTGTAAGCTCTAAGAGCAGGGGACCATAGGTGTTTCCATCTTAATACAAGCACATACTGCTTCACTAGTTTTTCATCTGCTTTAATAGCATGTTCAGTCACTTACAAGAACCTGACACATTATTTTCTTTGAACGATGTTTTATAAAAGTGCCTATGTTTACATCCCTTAATTGTGCAGAAATCCCTTCAAATTTGTGATCTCTTCTATGGAGTAGGACACTAATTGGTAGCTTTGTCAAACAACTGCTAGAATTTTTTTCCACTTCTTATTGAGACACAGCTCAGTTCTAGGCCAGGTTTACATTCTTTGCTTCCTTTTCTTTTGTTTCCCTTAGATCTGGATCCTGCAAGCGTTAGGTCACTTGTCATTTTTACCAATTAAGACAATGATCTTTGCTAAATTAAAAGGACGGCTACGCCTTTAAGTACATATTTAATAATGCATGCACGAAATAGGACTTTCCCTTCCCTGGCTGGAATGAACAAAATTTCCTCGGAGATTGCTTTAGTGTTATATCTAGATAATGCTTTAGGATTACAACCTAAATCATACTAGAATAACTGCATTAGAATTACTCTGATACATCATTCTAATGTACAGGCCTACAGTATAATGTTACTGTTGGAGTAATCCAATAAAACCGGTAGGTTCCAGAACTAGGACCGTGGGAGAAAGGCCTTGAAGATTGCTGGAATATATATTGTTAGAGTGAAGAGGAGAAATTGTAGGTTTGTAACCGTATAAATATATGAACATTCTAAAGGGTAAATGGGAATAATTTTACAACTGAAGAGAAAAAGCAGGCTGTAGTTATAAGTCCATGTCCATGAAATTGCAAATAATGCAAAAATTCCTTGGATACTAAAAGCAAGTCCTCTTGGCTTAATAAAACCGACATGCATCCGCTTGAATTTGAAATTTGGATCAATTACCCTTGGGTTAAATGATTCAGCGTCTCCCATTTGGTTAGAAGCATGACAGTAGGTAAGAGAAGGGTCCAGATGGTGGAGTTAAAGATTTGAGTTGTATTTCCCACTCACTCCTGAAACTGTAATCAGGGGATACATATCTATCACTCTGTAACTCAGTATTTTTACCTATAAGATGAAAATAACAAAAGTTAAATTTCATCTTGGAAAATCAGGGTTAAATATAATACCTATATCTCTCCTGAGAGTATGTTTTCAATATATATGTTTAAAGCATTAATATGTGTGAGCACAATACTCCACCTACCTAAGACAACTTCCTTAACACCACACTGCTGCTGAAAATGTGCACTATTTCAGAAAATTCTTTGTTTACATGCAAATACAGTCCCTACTGAAAATTATTCAATGGCTCGTGATTTCCCTTAAAATGAAGTCATAATTGGCCAGCATTTTTAATATGACTTTTCAACATCAGGACTATTTATCTAAATCTGTTTTTTTTATTATTTTCAGAAATATTCTAAATTTCTTTCTATTTTCTGTAGCATTGATACTCCCACTCAACTTCTTAATTCTTGTATGACCCATGCTCTTTTTCAGCTTCAGCGCTAGTTTCTGTGTCTGGAAATTTCTTCCCTAACCTGTCCACTATGCTAATGTCTTCTTGTCCTTCAAAGCTTTATCTAGATACAACTTGGTTTAGGACCCCTTTTTTCATTCTCCAAGTCCAAATTTCTATGATCTTCATTCATTTCAAATGAACTTAATATACTGAAATTATAGTTATAAAATGTATAGGTCAAGGACTTATTTCAGCATATAGTTTATTACCTATATTTAATAAAACATTTTTCCAGGTAAATTTAGCAAATCACCAATGCTCCTCATCCTAAATAATGTGTAATATAATTGCTGCTTATGATATATGTGTGTGTATGAGTATTTAACCATGTTGCAGTTAGTGTAGACTGACCTGCTCACTTGCAAACACCAGTGGCGTTTGTAAGTTTTTAAAAATCTAGCTACCTTATGGATTCACTTTCACTCATTTGCAACTAAATAAGGCATGCCCTCCTAAATATATACAATGAAAATAAATGTTTTGTCATTAAAATTTCTGGTAATAAAATTTTGCTTCAATCTCAAATATTTGTATTTGTATTAGGGTGATAATTTTTTCCAGAGGCACCAACAATCCTGTAATGAAAGCTTATGGGAAATAAGTTTCCATATACATTATTCTTTTCACGGGAATTTTTCAAAAACATTTTTTAAAGATTTATTTATTTGATTTAAGATTTATGATTTAAGATTGATTTAAGATTTATTTATTTATTTATTATTTATTTGACAGACCAAGATCACAAGTAGGCAGAGAGGCAGGCAGAAACAGAGGAAGAAGCAGACTCCCCACTGAGCAGAGAGCCCAATGTAGGGCTCAATCCCAGGACCTGGGCTTTAACCTACTGAGCCACCCAGGAGCCCCTCAAAAACATTCTTTATGGTAGAGATATAATTGCTTTGGGGCATAGCTCCCTGTGGGAATAACTGTCTCCCATTCTCAGGGAAGATTCTCCCTTTGTCTACATGATCATAGACACACCCAGAATACTTGGTATTTTACTTTTTTGGCCACAACTTGTTCTGCATTTGATATAAACATGCCAAATGAAGTTTGGTTTGGAGATTTGGCATGTATACTTAACAATTTCTCCTATGTGACTGCACATTTAAAGAGGGAAGATTTAAAAAGAAAAATAAAAGACATTGAAAGTACCCATCTGGTCTATATGAAGAAAAAAGTATACGGTCTATATGAAGAGAACAGAAAGGGTTGTATGAAGGAATAAAGCAAAAAACCAGCAGGGAGAAGGAGGGAATGTAGGGAGGGGATAAAAAGAGGGAGGGAAGAAAAGGGGTGGTGGGGGAGGAAGAGAAGGGAAGGGAAGGACTGAAAGAGATTTCTTTTCCTGGGTTGGAAGCTAAAAATCTGTATCTATGGTTTAATTGTATCCTGTTCCTTAGATAGTCATAGATAACTCCTTCTGCCTTAAGAAATTTAGATTTTTTGTTCAACTCACTACACTGTATTCACCTTGAAGCCAAGAGAACAAACAAAAACATTCCTGAGGTGATACATACCCATTTTAGAAGATAGGTTCTAAATTCGTCTAATCACTGTAGTATTAGGTGTCCCTCCTAAGTCCCAAATTTTTATTCTGATTATTCTACATTAAGAACATCATATAACCAAAAATGGCACACTGCTGAGTCCAGAAAATATATCCATATCCATAATTATTTTTGAGTCTAGAAAATATAATTTTCCTAAAAACTACAGATCTTATACAGGTTTCTTTAAAAAAAGAAGATTTTATGTTTTTATCTGAGAGAAGGAACACACAAGCAACAACAGTGTCAGAGAGAGGGAGAAGCAAGCTCCTCAATCAGCAGAGAGCCTGATGGGGGGCTGGATCCCAGGACCCTGGAATCATGATCCAAATTGAAGGCAGACACTTAACTAACTGAGCCACCCAAAGCCCCAGTAGGTCTCTCTTTATATAGAATTTTGAGTTGACAAAATTGGGTAAAATGCATATTGCATGATAATTCCCATTTCAGAATGGGCACAACCTCTGTGAAATGTACCCCAATGAAAATTATATTATAATTTTAGCAATTCCCATTAATCTGTATTATCAACCAAAACCAAAAATAAAAACAAAAAAACAAACAAAAAACTTGCAAAAGAACAAGTAATCACTAATAATTAACACAGTTTCCTAATCTTCAAACATCTACAATCCAGGCTACTTTTTATTAATACCTTCCATCTCTGTACTCAGCATATTCTCACCATGCTCAGGCGATACTAAGTTTTACATTCACATCTTGTGCAATACCTTTCTTCTCATCATTTTTATTCCTGTTTTTATTGTTAAAGGTATCTGTTGAGTATTCGGTCCTCATCACTCAAACATGCACACTACTGCATATTATAATAAGTATACACAGACTGCTAACATGCTTGATTTACAAACATCTTTAGTAGGCCTCCAGGTCACTGCAGAAAGCAACCCCCTTCCCCACCATGCCTCTGCTCTTTCATTCCTCATTACTTAATGGAGAAAACAGATTGATCTGTTGTCTGACAATTTGTCATCCTCCACAGCCTGCTGATGTCAATCAGGGATAGGGGACAGACATTCATCAGAAAAACCTGGACCCTGTCATTAAAAGTGGACGTGTATTTCTTGTAAAGTTAATCTAAAATCTGAGCACCCAGAAAAAGGGCAGTAACAGGACACTCTGAAGGTCACTTGAAGGTAAATATCAGCTACTGACTAGCCATTAACTATTACTAATTCTGTTCAAATGCATGGTTGCATCTCTTTTAGATTGAAAGGCAGAGCAGAAGAGGAGAGAAAGAAGAAAGTGGAAAGGAAAAACACATAATGTCTGAGAAATGTGAACTGAATAACTGCCAAATTCTTCAGAGTTTAAATATGCCTGTTATGGTGATATGCAGGGATGAACCAGTTACATGTCTAAATGAAAAAGAAAATCATTCAAGCTACTCTTATAAGGTTATATTTTGTAATTACTATTGCCAGATTATACTCTCTAATCAAACAATATAATAATAGTAAAGGCCCAGCAAAATGTCAGAAAGAACTTCAAGGGAAAATGAATTTAAATAGCTTAAAATTACATTTGCTTCAGAACAGAGTTGACAGTAGTTAACATTTGTGAAATATATGTAGTTGTGCATTACTCAGATCTCAAAACAGAGTTCATTAGCAATCAATTTTTTACTGCAATTACAATTACTTGGAAATTCCAATATTGCTATGAAAACAATCACTTCTCTTAAACTACATTTGAAAAATACTTATTAAATTGATTAAATATTGTCATTGTGTAGTAGGTTTTCCAATAGTAATATATTATTCTCCTGATTTTCTTATCTGGTTCAACATCAATGAACAAGTCAATGACAAGATGAATTGAAAGACTACTATCCTATCATTTAGCTGGTGATTACTTGTTAAAATTGTGTTTCATGTGGATCTTTCTTAATTACATAATTTATTGCTTTACCCCCCCAAAAAAATAAAATTTGCAACCACAATGCATTTTGAAGGATTATATGATTAGTTACATATAGTTAAAGTTACATTTAGGGATTCATTGAAAAGAGAAACTGTCTTCTACCACCATTCATTCATTCACACATTCATTTGCTCCTCAATTCAGCAAATAGTTACCCAGTTTTATTAACTTCTAAACACTGTAGTAAGACCTGAATACACAGTGATGAATGAAAACAACAAGGTGCCTGAAGATGTTTAAACCTAGGAATCTAAACCAAAAGTAAACAAGTTTTATAATATATATATATATAACTAAATTCTGCAAATTGTGATGAATGAAGTACAAAGGGGCTGTGAAAAAGAAAAGTGATCTGGAGGAGGGGCTACTCTACATAGGATAAATCAGGTTCATATCCTCTGAGATTTAATTTAAGCAGAGAACTGAAGAATAAGAAAGGTTTAGGACATAAGGAGCAAAGGAGATTCTGCCAGGTGAAAACAAAAACAAAACAAAACAAAACAAAAAACCATGTATGAAGGCCTTGAAGCTTGGCCAACACTTAGTGAATAAGATAAATAATTTCCCAAGATGATGTTAGGGAAGTAAGCAGGGTGAAGGATTTGGATTATCGTTTATTGGTTATGTAAAGCAGTGGTAGTTATTAAGCAAATGCCAATATCTCTCTACACATATATACATACATACAGACATACATGCATATGCACATTTCTAGTGGATATATTGATTAGCATAAGCTTTTACCTGTTTTAAAAGCAGTAAAACTACGCATTCTTATAAGACAAAAATATATCTGGTGGAAGAAAAATGAAACATATATGTATAAATTCTACCAAAGAAGGTTGTTGCAGCAATATTTATGAAACAAGTAATTAGAAAATATGAAAATTTTCAAGTATTATTAAAGGATACATTTGAATAAAATAAGAAAATCAAAAGTATACGTTTTTATATCATATATTTGTATTTATTATTTATATTATGATGTCAATAAGAATACTTCATATTAACATTTATGAGGCATCCCCAAGGTACATGCTTAGGAAATTATATAGACTTAAATTACTACATTCTTTATAACTATAAAAAATGTGGAATGCCTAAATATTCAGTATGAGACTGACAAAATACATTATGACATATCCACCTTAAGAAAAAAAAAGTATAAAAAAAAGTATATCATAAGTCCATAAATATTTACATTTATATTTCAAATTTAAAAATAAAATGAAAGCTTAGGAGATAAAGAGTGGCTTTTTACTGATCATGGGGAATGGGAAGTGAAAATTATGAATTCCCAATAACCACTCTTGCTTTAAACTTATTTGAACTTAAATATAATATGGGTCTCAACAAATAAAGAATGACACCAGAGAATCAAGAAAACCTGTATTCAGTAGCCTACATGGAGGATAAAAGCATAACCTTGGATTAGCTTTCCCCTTTTCTCTCTCTCTTTTTTACTTTCAGATCTAGCATATTTGGGGTCTATGGACATATAAAGTTAATGTCATCTCCTGAATGACAATATGTCTGGCTCTGTGTGTGCAGCCTTGAATTCATGCAGGGTGTTTTATTAAAAGATTCTAAATTATAGTTCGGAGAAGATGTGGTAGAATAGGTGGACCCTCGACTAGCCCATGTATACAACTAGTTACCTATTAAATCATCCTAAATAACCCAGAAATATATCTGAAAACTGGAAGAAAAAACTATGCAACTAAAGGTAAAACTATGCAACTAAAGGTAAAAAGGTAAGAAATACAGAGATGTGGGTTGGGAGAGAAACAGATCATGGCTATTGCAGTGGTGAGGGAGCTGTGATCACACAGAAGAGTGAAAGACAGAAGAGTACACAGGGGAGTGCACAGGGATTTGTCTTCCGAGGGCACTTGGCTTGGAAAACAAGAGGGCCCAAATTTTGTGAGTTCTTACAACCAGCAGGGCTTAAAGCTTGGAGTTTTAAAGGTCAGCAGTCTTGGCTTGGGAGAAATAGGAGGCCATAGCTTTGTTTTTGGAGAGAAGGCAGGCAAATAGTCTGTAGAGATATATCATGGAAACAGAGATGTGAAGACTGCCTGGGCCACATAGTGGGGAGGTTATTTGCTTGTCCCAGAGAAGCTGTGTTTACAGAGAAACCCCTCATGGAACAAAGGAACTGGCAGGTATCATTCTGACCCTCTCACCACTCCTCAGCATAAACAGAGCCACCTGAAGGAACCACTAGCCACCTTATACAAAATCTCAATCCCCTGCATTTTGGAAGAAGAGCACTTCCCAGTCTGTCTTGCCTCATGATGCACTATGGGCCCTTTCTCCCAGAAGACTGACCCAAACTCCTGCTAACATGGCATCTCCCAACAAAGGAGTTTTGCACAGCCTCAGGTCCTGGTGTCAGTAGTGACAGGTCTCATTTCACCAAAAGACTAGAGCACACCCAGTGAATACATGTCACATTCAGGCCAAGGACCAAATACTGCCCAAAATAGTCAAGAAGACTTTATGCAGACAACTAACCTAAAGGATAAGTTATCCAGGACAGTACTGCAGAGCATACACAGAACACACTGGAAACACACTCAGAAGCTCCAGGCCCCAGGAAACAGGGGACATGACACTGCAGGACACTATAGGACCTCTTGTTCATAAAGCCATTATACTCAAAACAGGGGATGTAGCTAACTTTCTGAGTACAGAGAAACAGGCACAGAAACAAAGACAGAATGAAAAGACAAAGCAATTTGTTCCAAATTAAAAAAACAGAACAATGCCATGGCTGGAGATCTAAGTGAAACAAATGTAAGTATCATGCCTGATGGAGAATTTAAAGCAGTGATCCTAAGGACACTCACTGGACTGGAAAAAATGTAAGAACATCAGTGAGACCACTAACACAGATATAAGGAATAACATAGCAGGGATAAAAGACTTGATAAACAAGATGACAAACATGCTTGACGAAATCACAGCAGGCTGGAAAAAAGTAGAGGAAAGAATTAATGGCCTATGAAACAGAGTATTGGAAAGTAATCAAGCTGAACAAAACAAAAAAGAATTATACAAAATAAGAATAGACTTACTGTACTCAGTGACTCCATCACACATAACATTTGTTCTACAGGAGTCCCAGAAGAAGAAGAGAGAGGAAAAGGGACAGATAATTTATTTGAAGAAGTAATAGCTGAAAACTTCCTTAATCTGGGGAAGGAAAGATCAAGGCAAAGAGAACTCCCAACAAAGTCAACAAAAGCCTGCACCTTGACATACTGTTATTAAAATAGCAAAATATAATGGTAAATATTATATATATATATATATATATATATATATATATATATATATATCAGTAAGATGAAAAGAAGACAGTTACATACAAAGGAAATCCTATAAGGCTATCAGCAGATTTTTCAGCAGAAACTTCTCAAATCAGAAATAAGTGGCATAATATATTCAAAGTGTTGAATGGAAAAACCTGAAGCCTAGAATATTCTCTCCAGCAAGGCTAACATTCAAAATAGAATGAGAGATAAAGAGTTTCCCAGATAAAAACTAAAGGAGTTCATGACCACTAAACCAGCCCTACAAAAAATATTAAAGGGAACTCTTTGAATGGAAAAGAAAGACCAAAAATGATACTATGAAGGTCAGAAACACAAAAGCAGTACGAATGGATATTTCTGTAAAAAATTGGATTATGCTGAATGAAATAAAATCAAGCAGAGAGAGTCAATTGTCACATGGTTTCACTTACTTGTGGAGGATAAGGAATAACACTGAAGATATTGGGAGATGGAGAAGAGAAGTGAGTTTGGGGGAAATTGGAGGGAGAGACAAACCATGAGACACTGTGGACTCTGAGAAACAAACTGAGTGTTTTTTGGGGGGTGGGAGGGGGTGAGCCTGGTGACGGGTATTACGGAGGGCTTGTATTGCATGGAGCACTGGGTGTGGTGTATAAACAATGAATTTTAGAACACTGAAAAGAAATAAAATTAAATTAAAAAAATCAGTAAAGGAACTTACAAAATAAAAAGGATGTAAAATATGACACCATGTACCTAAAATGTAAGAAAGAGAGGAGCAAAGAATGGGTTCAAACTTAAATGACCATCAAATTAATATAGACTGCTATATGCAGAACAGGTTATATATAAACCTAATGGTAACCACAAATCAAAACCCAGTAATAAATATACAAATAATAAAGAGAAAGAAATCCAAATATTTCACTAAAGAAAACCAGCAAACCATGAGAGACAGATAAGAAGAGATCAGAGAAAATTTTCAGAAACACTACAAAACAAGTAATAAAATAGCAATAAATACATATCAGTAATTACTTTGAATGTAAAGGGACTAAATCTTCCAATCAAAAGACATACGATAACAGAATGGATTAAAAAAAAAAGACCCATATATATACTGCCTGTAAGAATTTCATTTTAGACCTAAAGAAACCTGCTAATTGAAAGTGAGGGGATGGAGAAACATCTATCATGCAAATGGAGTGAAAAGAAAGCTGGAGAAACAATACTTGTGCTGGACAAAATAAACCTTAAAACAAAGACTGTAACAAGAGACAAAGAAGAACACTATTTAATAATAAAGTGTACAATCCAAAAGAGGATACAACAATTATAAGTATTTTATGCACCCGACATGGGACCACCCAAATACATAAACCAGTTAATAACAAACATAAATGTACTAATTGATAATAATACAACAAAAGTAGGGGACTTTGACACCCCACTTATATCAATGGACAGATCATATAAGCAGAAAATCAACAAGGAAGCAATGGCTTTGAATGACACACTGGACTAGATGGATTCTTTTTTAAGATGGGTTTAATAGGTACGTTGAGAACATCAGAACAATCCATCCTAAAACAGAAGAACAAACATTCTTTTCAAGTACACATGGAACATTCTCAATAACAAATCACACATTGGACTACAAAATAAGCCTCAACAAATTTGAAAAGATCAGTCATACCATGCATCTTTTCTGATCACAACTCAATGAAACAGTTAAATCAACCACAATAAAAAGTTCATGAAGACCATATATACCTGAAGATTAAACAACATGCTACTAAAACAATGAATGGGTCAATGAAGACATCACATAAGAAATTAATAAGTACATAAGAAATTAATAAGTACATAAGAAACAAAAGAAAATGAAAACACAATGGTTCAAAACCTTTGGGATGCAGCAAAAGCAATTCCAAGAGGGAAGTTTATACCAATACAGGCCTACCTCAAGAAAAGGAAGAGGTGGAGGAGAGGGGGAAGAGGAGATGAGTAAATGCAATGCTTTCTACCTGGGCAACCTACCTATGCTTCAATTTCAGTTAAGCACCATTCCTCTCCTAACACTTCAGGATTACTAATATATGCCTTCAATTCATCCCAAAATGCTTCATATCATTTATCTTAATCACAAATTTATAAATTTTGTTTGAATGGCTTTCACACTGAACTCTCACATTAGACTGTGAGCTTCTTGAGGGTTGATCCCATAGACATCAAAACCTTTCTTCTGAGAAGTCCTGGATGACTCTTTCATAAAGTCATGTTTGCTTCTCTAATCTGACCTTACATAATTCTCTTGCAGTATTTTTTTTACCTCTACAGTAGAATACAAAACCGAGTGGGTATAATTTGGTGAATACTACTATACCATAGCATAGTTCCTGCACCGATTATCTATTCTATACTCATCTTTACCCCAATACTCTTGTCGTGTGCGCAGACATGTCTATCAGCCAAACTAATCAACCAAGATGTTATAGCTGACTCAGTATCGAAACACACCAAAGTTCAACAGTACTTTGCTTTAGGATACATAGTTTTCTTAATCTATTTTGTTTGAGTAGTATTCCAAGTGAAATGCATTCATGGTGAGATGTCTCAGTATATTAATGTCTCAGTTGGAATAAAAAATTAAGCACTGAAGTAACAGCAGGTGAGTCATCTATATGATATAAACGTGATATCATGTCATTAGTGTCAGGTAGATTCTTAAAACACTCTTCAAAATAGTTGATTATCACTTGGCATTCTTCAGCCAGCATTGTTTAGATTTAAGCTATTAATATTCTTTGAACTGTTCCTTTTACCATTCAACAAACACCTATCAATACCCTCTGTAGGACAGTGCACTTTATGTTAAATTTACATAAATTTATAATCTCAACTTTGTAAGCCTCATAGTCGGGTATGCTGTTTCCCTTGCTGATTTCCTGCACTGGCCTATATTACATGTGATACAATCTCCACCTCTCAACTTCAGTACAACTTATCTCCTTTACTAGTACAGAGATGGGAACTCTATTCTATACACTGAGTTGGAAGTCTACATTTTTATCCTAATATTTATGATCTTTTATTGTAATTTTCATAAATATATTTGTCCCGAGACTATGAGCTCTTTTAGCTCAGGGAACAGGCTTTCACCTCTTTTCTATACCCAGAGTCCCACACCATGCTTAAAAATGCTTTCTGAGGGAATAAATAAACCCGTATTAAAAAAAATGTTTAGTTACTGTACAAACATACTGTTCCCACACTCTCATCACAGAATAGGCTATGAAGAATGAATGAATATGCATAATCTATCACTATCCTGAAAGTACTGATAAACCAAAGTAAAATCAAGCACTCAGAATTTAAAGGAGCTTCAAATAAAATTAAGTGTACTCTGCGAAAGAAAGTGTTAAGTGAATAAAGTGTTGAGTAGTATCAAATGTGAATCATGGCAATTTGAGGGCATTTGTTAACTACAAACATATAAAATCAGAAGGAAAAATAATTCAGAAGATTTTAACTTATTAAAAAATATATTACTCCCATTATATTAATACTTAATATGTATTATTTTAGATCAACCAACAGAAGATATCCTTAAATGAAGATAACTTAAAAGTGCATGTGGAAACTAGAATTATTACAATCAAAGTGATTTATAACAGCAATAGTGTACTCACAATTGATTCTCTTAAGAATCTCTGTCACTAAGTTATTATGAGGAAATGACAAAATTAGATAGTATTGAAAAAAAGTGGATTTCTATTTGCTTAGCAAAGACCTTAAAATGATTTCCTTTTTTAAAAATCACTCAGGTATATATTGATTTAGGAAAGAAACAGACATGTATACATACATACATTTAGATATATCTGACTTTGGCTACCAAATGGCAAAAATTCCTTTTTACCAGTCTAACTCCTTTTCAGCATATAAAAGGGCAATATTATGACATATTTATATTTCCTAGTGTAAACTATAAGCCTGAATTATTGAAAAATAGTTAATTTAATATCCTTTATTGAGCTATATAGTCAGATTATATATAATCTGACAATAAGTCAGTACACGTTTTGTGTTTCCTTAAAAAAAAAAAGTTTAACTTAGCACATTAGAATGTTAAAATGATTTCAAGGAAGATTAATAACATCCACATGATAGTTATTCTCTTGCTTTGCAAGAAAACACATTATCTATTCTATAACAATTGATTGCTTTTCCGAGGAATGTCCTTGATTTCAATGGTATTTTTCAAGCTTTTAATACTAATTTGTAAGATGTTGTTAGGAAATACTCTTACCTCATCAGACATTCTGCAAGAAACAAAAAATTCTGCACCTGATAAATCATCCATATTCTCAAAATGACAATTTTCACTTAAAGAACTGGTCTCCTCTGAATAGTTCCGAAATTAAAAATCGGAGGCAAATTCTGAAATTTTAAAAAAAGAAAAAAAAAACAGAAAAAGAAAACAAAAACCCTCCCCAAAATTTATCCTCTTAAATAAGAGAGGTGTTACAAAAATAGAAAATCAAACTATCCTTTTCAAACTTACTTTGTTACTTCATGCCTTTTTTCAGATGCACTTTCTATTTTTCACTGACTTGAGGAACATGTGTTGATTTAAAAAGTGGACACACACACAAAAAAACTTGTTGTCCATTATGAAAATCATCCAATCTACTTACCAAGCAAGCAATTTCAGAAATTTGGGGATAGATTTCTTAACTTAAAAAACAAACAGTTAACCAAACTTCTACAAATTGCAATTTTTTTTACATTTGCATATTACCTTCCTGCTAAACCTTGTACCTTTAAAGGACCATATGGTATAGGGGAAGAAGCAAAGTTCTGCATTCAGAGATACTCTGGGGACAATTCTGTCTGCCATTCCCTTCCTTCACAGAGGGACCTAGCACTATTAGTTATCTTGTATTCTGAATCTCATTTTACTCATTGATGAAAACTGAGTCAATAATTTCTATCAAATGGCTGTTGTAGTATTATTATTTTTTTTTAAAGATTTTATTTGAGAGAGAGAGCAAGAGAGCACACAGAAGGATAGGAAGAGATAGAGCAGCAGGCTTTTTATTGATAAGGGAGCCTGATGTGGGGCTTGATTTCAGGATCCTGAGACCACAACCCAAGCCAAAAAGAGATGCTTAACTGGCTGAGTCACCCAGGTGTCCCTGTTGTGATGTTTAAAGGAAAAACATACAAGCAGTGGGCCATATAATTTATCAATAAATACTGGTCTCCATATTTATGAAAATTAACTTTATACACTGATTAGCAAACTTTCCTATAGAGTTGTCAACAAAGGGAAAAACTGTTAAATCAACAAGTATTGCTTAAATACCTCTTATTGTCATACATTATAATTGAATATACATTAAAGCTTGAAAACACTATTCTAAAAGATTAACCATACCATGTAATAGGCTGAACTGACAGATTAGATTAAAGAAGAAATACAACTTGAAAGCATTGCAGAATGTGTGGCAATTACAGAGAGTCCTTCAATGTTGATTTTTCAGGAGGGTCTACCTAGCAAAATAGCTCAGAAAATCTCAGTGGGCAATTGCCATTGTTAACAGGTATGTATTTAATGAGCATTGCTAGGGTTAAATTATAGGCTAAGTTCTGTCTTCTTCCCAATAGTAGAAAAATACTATCCTGTCCTAAGTTATTCAGCATATTCAACATCATATGAATTTTAAAGTGACCATATGCAATTAAATGAATTATATATTGCTATCACTTAAATATGCATATGAGATGTCTAGGTATACTACAATATTTTCATCCATACATCTATAGAAAACTAGGGCAGAATTGAAATTCTATAGCACTTATAAAATACTTTCAGAAAACTGGTTGCATTTCCATTATCTTAACTATTAGTCCCTTCCTTCAACTTGAAATTTTCTGGGAGTGTGGAGAAAGATCAAGATGGCAGAAAGCTTCCTGCAGTAATAATAACCATTGCAGAGATCACAGAGACTGGTCACACGTGTTCTATTATCAGAAGTATATGTATAGGGATGGCTGGGTGGCTCAATTGGTTAAGCATCTGCCTTCAGCTCAGGTCATGATCCTGGGGTTCTGAAATTGAGCCCCGCATCTAGCTCCCTGCTCAGCAGGGAGACTGCTTCTCCCTCTCCCACTCCTCCTGCTCATGATCTCTCTTTCTCATGCTCTCTCTCTCTTAAATAAAGAAAATACTTAAAAAAAGAAAAGTACATGTATAGAGATGTACTAACCTCAGGAGGATTAGAGTTAATAAAAAAGAAAATAGAAAATAGATAAGGGATCAACAAAAATAGAGATGAAGAAAATGGATTAAGATTCATGAACCTGAACTGTATTTAAGATCAAAGACTGGCCCACTTGGACTTTTACAAGTGTTGAGTGTGTGTTGAATATCACATTCTTTCATAAATCAGGATGAATACCCCCCAAAGCTACCATATTATCATTTTTTTCCTTCTTCACTTCCCTCAACAACTTTTTCTTTTTCTACTTCCACTTTTCTTCCTTCTTCTTTATCCAATCATACTTTTCTCCTACTCTATTTTTATCTTAAGACTGATGCTGACTATCATTCTCCTAAGAACTAGTTTTTGAATTAAAACATTAAGTGAAGGAGTACAAACAGACTGCTGCTATTCATTTCTGCAAAGGCAAGTTTTCTGACCTTAATTTTATAGCATGAATCACAGCTGTTCCATTGATATTGGCAGTGATTGATAATAAGAGGGACGGGAGTAATTAAAGAGCATATGATGTGTTTGTTTGCATTTTGAGGGACCGCTATAGAGTATATGCAGTCAAAGGCATGGTACATTAAATAAATCAAATAGCTCAATAAATCAGCACAACCTGCCAAAAATGAGCAGAGGGAGCTTGCAATGCAGCAGGCTCCATGTCAGGCCTTAGGCAAGCTGTTTCCTCCGGGGTGAAGTCATCAAAAACAGTCTAAAACCCTGGAGCCCTTGGAAGGATTCAGATACTCAGTAAGCTAAGCCTAAATTTAATGACAATGTTTTAACATTTGAGTAGGAATGTACAGTTTAAGAACTTACATATTTTCAGATATATTTTCACATTTTTACCCTCTCAACAATTTTGTGAAATCCTATTTACATATGTGAAAACGGACACTCACAGAGGAGAGGGCCATACAACTAAAGGAAAATCCTCCTGAAAAAAGTATCTTTCTCCATATTTCACATTCTTTCCGCTATTCAGAACATGTCATGAAGGATAATGCTTCTCTCCTGTTAATATCACAATTGTTACATGCTCAGCTTAAATTCCCTGAGAATTGGTGATTCTGTGGGTGGTAGATTATTGACAAATCAGAAAAGTTATAAAAATGCAAATGAAATAGATAAAGGGATTTGGAACAGGAACATAATGATTTCAGTAGATGAAAGCAACAACAATAGCACCTGGCTATAATATAAACTAAATAAGATAAATGAAAGCTTGTGTTACTTTGCAGTGTGAAAGTGAAATAAAGTAACATAATTAGAGTAAGGCCTTGAGATACCCAGTCAAGGCAAAGGGCACCATAACTAGAAAAATAAAGTCTCATATCAAAATAAAGATCTGGCTCCAAGAGAGATGTCAAAGTAAATTAATGGTAATAGAATGTGACTTAAAAATTACTGAGTCAGTGAACTTTATTGTGTTCTTCTATATGCCCTATGAACATCTTCACTGGTTTGCATCAGCCTAGTTATGAACTAATTTCAGAGTTGTCACTAAGTTTACATTCCAGATTTTACCTCCTACTTACTAAAGGAACATTCTGACTATGGATAGGGAACATGAGTGAGGAATTTGTTTTGCAGAGTGTTTCACTGACTAGTGATACTACTCACCATGATTCTGAAATTAATAAAATAATTTTAAAAGCCAGCAACTTTTGTTGCTGAGGTTCATAGTGGTTTGGGTGTTATGAATTCCATGAAAATATGGAGTTCTACAACCACTGTCAAGGAAAACGCACACACCCAACATGAGAACAACCTGATACTATTGTATACAATTCAGAACCCCACTTGTTAACTCCCTAGGATTCCCAAGACTCCTGTTGAAAAACTCTGAAACAACAGCTTTTCCCCTTTATGAGTATGTGAATATACTTCTGTCAATACTTGGTTCCAAATTGATTGAACCATACTTTATATATTTTTACATAACAATTAGGTTTTAAATAGTAAGCATATTGTCAAACTGCCTCATATTTCTTAGACTTTGCAACTTTAATTGGGAATATATTTGGAACAAAAAATTTGGTAAATTTTTTAGTGTCAAGGAACACTGTGTACAAAACACATGCATGTGAGTTGAGATAACATATTACAATAAATTGTTCTATGTGTCTCAGAAACTTACTCAGGTATTTATTTAAAATGCATTCAAAACAAAGCAATCACTTATCATTTAGATTAAACAGTTGGAGCAGTTGGTTCTCAGTTTGACTAATCACCTGTCAGCGTACTTTTCAAAAACATTTGAAGAGCTGATAAGGACTATAAGAACAGAAATTCAGCTCTGTTTTAATATATTGCTCAGCTGGGGAAATATTACTGTTTAAAGTCAAAACTGGAGGGCACCTAGATGGCTCGGTTGTTAAGCAGCTGCCTTTGGCTCCAGTCATGATCCCAGGGTCCTAGGATTGAGCCCCATGTCGGACTCCCTGCTTGGCAGAAAGCCTGCCTCTCCCTCCGCCACTCCCCCTGCTTGTGTGCTCCATCTCTCTCTTGCTGTCTCTCTCTTTGTCAAATAAATAAATAAAATCTTAAAATTGATTTTAAAAAGACACAAAGTTTTTTTTTTTAGCAGACTAAATTTACAATATAAATAAAACACTTTTTGGAACTATAAAGAATGCAAAGTGATTAACAAGGAGATTTCAAATCCTAATTATAATTTTGAGCTCTAGCAGACATGTGAATGTAGAACCTTAGATATTGGACATCTTTAAAACGCATACATACACACAGCCACACAGAGAAAATATGACCATCCCATATTAAGGTAACTACTGTGATGAAGCTGAGGGCTACAAGGGAGAACAAGGAAGACCTAATTTTGAGATCATGAAGTTCTTTTGCCCTGAGTATCTAGTATCAGATGTATAACATATGTTCTGTAAATGCACCTGGTGACAGAAGCTTACACTTTAATACTGCATTCCAGAAACCAGGGAAAAATATGAAGGAAAATGAATTCATATACCATTAAAAGAGAAAGAAACTTTAATGTTTGTATATTTGGGGGAAGAAGGAAGCAAGTTACTCAGCAAGTGACCAATAAATATCTCTATGCCTAATTTCCTCAAATTCATAATAAATTTTTAATACCATCTATGAGGGGTGCCTGGGTGGCTCAGAGGGTTAAGCCTCTGCCTTCAGCTCAGGTCGTGGCCTCAGGGTCCTGGAATCAAGCTCCGCATCAGGCTCTCTGCTCAGTGGGGAGCCTGCTTCCCCCTCTCTCTCTGTCTGCCTCCCTGCCTACTTGTGATCTCTCTCATTAAAAATAAATAAAATCTTTAAAAAAATATCATTTATGAATATTATTGAAGATTAAATGAGATAATAGCTACAAGAAAGAATGGTAGAAGGCATATAGTAATAATCAATAGATGTAGCTACTAATATATGCAATGCAATTAATATGCTTTTTATCTAATTTTTTAAATTAACATAAAATGCATTATTTGTTTCAGGGGTACATATGCTTTTAAATAATATACATGCATTCTGAATTCACTGACATTATACACCATTCTGTTATTGAGGCCCTTCAAAAAATAAGGATATGGACATCTCAAGGTCTATCTCATTAGAAGGGTTATATTACTGGTCTCTAATGAAGTCATTTTCACTCACATTTTATTGAAAATAATATCTGCCATGCCAGTGCATTTTAAATATTAAATACCTTTGTCACTTGACATAATGAGTGAAACCTAACTTTGTATTTATTTCCATTCTTTTTGTTCATTGCATTGTCCAATTCTGCCCAATGGGTGGATAAAAATGAGGGATCTTCAATCACTAAATGTTTTTCAAAACAGATGAAAAAATAACTCTCCAGTAATACCATGATATCATGCAACATTTTATCAGAACTCCACATAATTTGTAACTTTCAGAAAAGGCTTACAAATAAGCAATACTACAGTGACTGTTTTCAGTACTATGGGAATTCTGTACAGTCATATTCAGGAAATGGATCCAGTAATTTCATTTAATATATCAGGTTTCATTCTAGTGAGATACATTGGTGGCAGAAAAGGGGAAAGCACAAAAACAAATTCCATTAAGACTGCATCTTTCAAGCTGAGTATTTACAAGAGTCTGCTAATTGAATATTTTCCTTTCTCCAACGAGTTTTAAATATTATTATATGTAGAGGTTAAAAGTACTACAAACATTAAGAAAAATATTTTCCATATATCAATTAGATTATATTCTCAAGTAACAAGTAAATGAGCATGTGTGTATATGTGTATATATGTTTAGGGAGAGAAAGAGGGAAGTACTTGTGTTATTTTACAAGCATAAAATATTTGGTTAAATGGGAATTGAAATCATTAGCACATGCCAAAATCAAATAACATCTCTTTCCTATTTTTCACTATTAGTTTTTGACTAACTGGCATGTGCCAATAAACAAGCTGACAAGCACCAGGAAAAGATATCAGTTTTATAGTTTTATCAGCGTGGTAAAATCACATATGAAATTACGCTTAGGAATTAGGTGTCTGAAAACTGATATGTTATTTTCTATATTTCCTCCATATAGTTCTATTCTTCACAGATTATGCAACAAATTTAAATTGCCAAAACCTCTCTTGAAATAAATGCCACTCAATTCTAGTGGATAACTAAAGTCATCACTTCATCTGTTAGCTTTGATCCAGGAGAAAAATCTTGTTACTTTCTCTGAAACTAGCTTACCCAGAATAGAATCTGGCAGGCAGGTCTAATTTTGGTTGCTTGAAACTATGACATTTTATAGTTCAACAAAAGTAACAAAATAATGCACTGATCCACCTGTGTTTCCTCACCAGGATTAAATTATATACATGGCTTGATACTGTCTATCACTAGAAGATATTATTATTCAAAAATTAAATTCAAGCTTTGAAGTCTAGAAATAGTAGGGTAGGAGAATACAAGAGCATATTAACAGTTACCTCCATGGTAAGACAGAAAAAAAGCAAATGATGACTTATATATAGATATTTGGAAAACCTTGTTCTAGACTGAGCATAACAAATTCTAAATTCAATTAGATGCAATCTTGGGGTTGCACTATCATTTTAGTCATTTGATCCCATTAGTGAAGTGTGCTGATGCTACTTTTCCGGACCTATGATTCATGCAGGCATCAGGAGATGAGTTAAGTGATATTTCGGGAATACTCTGCTGATAAATTGTCAACAAGGGAAATCCAGCTTGAGAAACTGGATTGACTTCCCATATGAACCACAGCTCACTACTGTAGAAAAAAGCCATGGTAATCTTAGAATCTTTGAATGCTAATAGCAATTCTGAATCATTATATTTTGCGAAATTTTTAAATTATTCTTCTTTCAAAGTTTGGTTTTTAAGAAAGCATGATAACATTTTATCACTTGGGAGTACCAGTGAGGAGTCAAAATGAAAAACAAAAGTAACATTTATAAATGAGTCTATAATAGTAATACCCCTAATGCCTACTTAAACAATTCTACATTTCAAAAGAAAGGAAATCAATTATATAAGCTTACAGGAAAGTATAAAACTTCTATAACATAAATCTTCAGAACAATGCTAGAATGTCTACAAAATATATTTTTTCAGATAGTAGAGGTTTTGATGAGTTACAGTAGAAACTTTATGAATTTTGCAATAAAAAGGAAAAAAAATCTCATAAATCCTTTCCAAGTAGAAAACTTTCATACAAAGAACACCCAGTGAATATCAGTAGCATAATTAACTTTGGTCAGTTGGTTGAAAAGTTCAGACCCAGTTTATGCCAATTCATTTTAATTCTGTTCTATGACAGTATCATAAACTCCTACCCTCACCTACCTATCCCAGAGATAATTTGACAATAATGCTTAACAGTTCAATCACCAGACTATTTTGGTACAACTTGCCGTTTCCCCAACTACCAAAGCAGTTGTTTTAATTGTAAAGACAATAATCTTATTACTACCTTGTTTAGAAGAGCCCAAAGATTTCTCTTTGTCCTGGACATCAAACCAGACTACTTAACATTAAAGAGTACCCTACCTTACCCCTTGAGAAAAACTAACCGAAACTTGAAAATAAAACAGAGAAGTTATTTTCTGCCTTTTCAATGATACAATAAAACACTATCTAACAAGCCCATCTGTTGGGTTTTCTGGTGATACAGGCTCTGAAATGTTGTTTGTTACTATTTATTATCAATATTATTATTTAAGATGGCAAAGAAATGGGAACTTAGAAAATTGTTAACTTGCCATTAATTTTTGTCCACAGAGGTGCAAATTATTTTTGTTTGGTAGAAAAGATTATGTTTTTACTAACCAGTTCTATATTTAACTTTGCAATCTTATCCCAGTATTGGATAGATGATGGACGCTAGATACAGGGAGACAGATGGGTAGATGAGATGAATAGCTTTAATTTTAATTGTTTAAAAATTATGATTTAACATCTTTCTATCTTCTAAAATTTTCTTCCATTTTTCCAAACACAGATATTTACGTTTTCCTACACACAGACATTCACATTTTTCCATGTCTAAACTTATTTCATGTATTCAAAGAAGGTTGGTGCTATTTCTTTTTTTTTTCCAATTTATTTATTTTCAGAAAAACATTATTTATTATTTTTTCACCACACCCAGTGCTCCATGCAAGCCGTGCCCTCTATAATACCTACCACCTGGTACCCCAACCTCCCAACCCCCCGCCACTTCAAACCCCTCAGACTGTTTTTCAGAGTCCATAGTCTCTCATGGTTCACCTCCCCTTCCAATTTACCCAAATTCCCTACTCCTCTCTAACGCCCCTTGTCCTCCATGCTATTTGTTATGTGCTATTTCTTAACACACTTTTTCCCCATTAGTTCTGGCCAATTCATTTCATCCTTAAATATATAACTCACATCTCCTATGCAGTAGAGATAGATGTACCATAAAGCTAATGGAGATTAATATTCAGAGCTCCTCACTTTCAAAGAGCCCTTTCCAAGGTCTTAGGAGGAACACTGGAAGCATATTCTCATAGTCAGACAGAAGACAGAAAGACAGATAGATGAAAAAGTAAAATATTTTAACCATGACTCAGGCTACTAGTCATTTTCACTTAAAAATATATATGCCTGCACACATCCATTTTTGTTTGTTTAGAGGTTTTGAAAATAACCGTCAGCACTTTTAGGACTTGGATATGGAAATGTTGAGTTATAGAAATATTTAATTTAGTGGAATACTTTTATGTGATGGGCAGTTTCCTTCATGTATAATGATGTTATTGCTAGCCACCCAGACGAAGGAATGGTTTCCAAGAATATTACTACTTACCCATTATTCTGACTCACCCAGAAACATGAAAAATATGGCAAGGCCAGGGCTAATATGAGTGTAGGCAAGGTCTCCACAAAACGTCTAAGCTGCTGAGGAAAAACAGGATTTGGATATATGGAACTAGGCATTAACCTTGGAAACATTTTCAGGCATCTAATATGTAAAATTATAAGAGAAATATTTGGATATCATTTACACCTCGTTCAAATATATAAGCACTCTCTGTGTTGATAATGCAGATTATACAAGCATCAATGTGCCAGATGTCTATTCCTTTGTGGATATGAATTATGCACATATCTAAAAAGGGTGGTAGGGCGATAGCTCTCCATGTTTGGGTAGTACCTGTGGATCATGTGTAAACCAGACCTAAGTATTTTCTTCCTCTGTCAACTGATCATAGGGAACTTTCCATGAAGTCACAGGTGCAGAATAGAAGGTGGCAATGTGGCGGGATTAGGGGCCGTAAGCATTTGAGCTGCTTCACGTAACTTAACTTGTGTCTTCAGTGTGTGCTTGGCCAGATGATGCACATACCACTTCCATCTGATGATGGACTACTTCTCCACACACCCAGCTTTGTCACTTGGTGTGTCAGGTGACACCCAGTTCGTTATGGGCGATTTAGGTCACATGATAACTTTGTTGCCCATGGTTAAATGTTCAGTGTTTACTATGGCCCAATAGTTTTATTGGGCCCAAAGCTGTCTCTTAAAATTAAAGTACTCATCTGTAAATGATGGTAGGACTTTCCTCCAAAACCCTAGGATCCATGCTGCAATTCACCTCTAAAGGCCTGCCAAATGCTCCAACTAGCATTCTTACCTCCCACTGGTATTTTGAGTACCTTTGGACCTACTGGGTCATATGGACCAAGTGGCATCACACTCACACTGCAGCCTGGACCTATCATGAGGCCTTCTCTTGCTCTAAACACCACTCAAAACTAGCAGCTTTTTTGAGTCATTCAGTAAATCAACCAGAACAACATGCCTAGATGAGCAGGAGGTTGATTTCAAACAGCAAGGAGGCCCACTAGGTATTGTTCCTCTTTCTCGGTTATAGGAAAAGCCTAATGGAGCAACTTATCCTTAAATTTATAAAAGAAATCTGAGGAAATTCCAAGGGTTTAAGCTCTCTGTCAGACTCTTCTATCACTCAGGAATTGCAAGTCCTAGGAGCTGTATGTCAGGAATCCAGGGCAAGCATGCATATATATAGAAACCCTTGAATGAAGGAGAGCTTGTATACTCTTGAGAATGACCACCTTACTGTACCAAAATTATATACTGTTAATTTTTTTCCCAGTCTCTCCCATAGGGATCTACAGCTTTTGCCCAGGGAAACTGAGCATTTGACGAAAGGAAATAGTAAACCTTTTCAAGGATTATTAGACACTGATTCTGAACTGATCCTAATTTTAGTAGACCCAAATCATAACTGTAGTTTATCAGTCAGAGCAGGGGTTTATGGAGGTCAGGTGATCAATGGAATTTTAGCCTAGGTTCATCTCACAGTGGGTCCAGTGGATCTGCAAATCCGTCCTGTGGTTATTTCTCCAGTCCCAGAATATGTAACTGGAATGGACATACTCAGCAAGTAGCACAACTCCACATCGAGTGTACTCAACTGAGCTGAAAATTCATGGCCATATAAAAATCCTCAAGTTAGCATTTATAGCATGTCTATTAATAATCACCAAAACTGGAAGCAACTAAGAATTTTAATCAGTTGCTAAATGTACAAACTGTGGCACAACCATACAATGAAATACTACTCAGCTACAGAATAAATATATATTGAATTCATTTTGCTGAGTAAAAGAAGGCAGTCTAAAGAGGCTATATACTGTATGATTCCATTTATATGACTATTTGAAAAAAAAGACAAAACAAAAGAAATTGTAAACAGATTAGTGGTTGCTAGGGATTTGGAAAGAACAGAGAAGTGAGTAATTGAAATACAGGAGTTTTTTTTAGGGTAGTGAAACTACTCTGCATTAGGCTATAATGGTAAATACATGACCCTTGTCAATACCCATAGTAAAATAAGTTAGTCTCACTGTTTATAATTTAAAGCAAGCATCTAGGGCTGAGGAATTCAAGGATAAAGTAGAGTTCCAACAATGTGACAAAGAACTCCAACTTTATTCCAAATATATAAAACAACCTCACTGGGGGGTGGTGGTGGCTAGTTGTTGACTTAAGAAACTTTGAATATGGATTTTATAAGATGAAAAGAAAATCAACTGTATGTCAGCACTATATTATAACTGGCAAAGTTTTTTCTTACAGGCATATTAGTCAACAGTTCTAAAACTACTATAAATGCACACTGGAATTTTTTTAAGAAGTAAGTAGATGGTAGGAGCCAGGTTACTCCTTGTCAGTATAAGTTTATAGACAATAGTGGAAAAAATAGAATAATCAACATACTAATGAACTACAGTTGGAGGCATCAGTATAAAATCATATTTGCTTTAATATAGAAGCACCTGGATACATATAGAAATATTTATAGTTATGTGCATTATTATGAGCTGAATTGTGTCCTCCCAAATTCATGTGTCCAGGTACTAACCTCTACCAACTCAGAATATTATTAGATTTGGAGAAGGAGCCATCAAAGAGTCAATTAGGTTAAACAGGGCCATTAAAGTAGTCCTTAATCCATTACGACCAGTGTCTTTATAAAAAGAAAATATTACAATACAAATTTGGGGAACCAAAGACCATGTGAAGACAGAGGAAGGTGGCAGTCTAGAAGCCAAAAAGAGAGGCCTCAGAAGCGTTCAACTTTGTCAACATCTTGATCATGGACTGTAGGCTTCAGGACTATGAAAAAATAAATTTTTGTATTTCAAACCATCCAGTCAGTTGTACTTTGTTATGGCAGTCCTACCAAACTAATATATGTATATACATGGGTTAGCATATGCACATATATTTTTGTGCCAACAACTGAGAGAACCTAAAAGCAATGACACCTTGGTAGCAATAAGACTATCTAGAATGCAGATCTTGGTTTCTAATATATTCCCTAATTATTAAAATAAGGGTTTCTTGGATAAATGACTGATTCTAGAAAAAACTTAAGATGAGCCTGAAATATGCATAGTGCTAGAAAGTAAGGAAGTGCTCAAAACCACCACAGTAAAAGAGCTATGCAGAAGAAACACAGGAGCCAACTGAAAGTATAAACAATGGCCAAATATGGACAATAAAAAAAGAAACACTGGGTTTTAATCTTAAATATAAATATCCATGAGTTCAAACTGATATAAATACATTTAAAATAAAAAAATAAGAAAGACAAATATCTAAGTTACCATTCCTTAAGTGTGGGCTGTGCATGGCATCTTCCTTCCAGTGAGTATGGAAAAAGTGGATAAAAAGAGTAAGTTTATAGTGGAGAGATCTGGTAACCACCACTTTAGCCAGATGATCAAGGTCAAGCTCAACAGAGATAAATCATCTTAACAATATGTAGTCTTCATATGATATGATGACAAGCATACTTTATGGTTTTCCTAAAAAATAATCATCTCAGTCTAATTTTGATCAAGGCTATATAGAAAATACACAGAAAAATGCAGTCATGTCAGGCACTGAATTAGTAAACATAAATGATAAGTCACACCCTTCCTCTACTCTTGGCTTCTGCTAAGATGGTTAAGTGGATCCGTAAGTCACATGTCAATTCTCTTCAGAACATCCTGTGTGAGGCTATACTCTAAACTTTGGCCCTATTGAATAGGGCTTAAAATAAAAGTCATAAAAGGCATTTTATCACAAAATTAACCATTTAGTTGCCTCATTTCAGAGCCTTCACTTTTATTCTTTTTCCCTCTTTCAAGGGATTGTGGAGTTCTTTATTAATCATATAGTCTTTTCTCTCAGGTGTGATCACTCTGCCTGTGTCCCTGAGATACAGATGACACAAGCTGGCAGCTTAGAGTAATGGAGAGAGCACTGCATTGGGAATCCATAGACTTAGGCTAAACCCATTTTCTGTCATTTATTCTGTGTATGTTCTCAGGAAAGTGACAGTAGTTCCAAGATAAAGTTCACAATCTGTGGAATGAAAATAATAACTGCCCTATCTACCTCACAGGGTTACTGTGAGGGAAAAAAAAAAAAAAAAAACCTAAGACAATATATGTATGAAAGGGATTCCTTAAAGTGAAAGTGATAGGAAAATGAAACCTTACAAATATTAGATAAATTAGTTATCTCTCCATTAAGATCTTCTGGGTCTATAGCCTGGTGTAAGCCAGAAGAGTTAAAAAAAATTGAAAAATAAGAAATATGGGTCACATGGTCTTGGAAAATTTCTACAGTGGGGTTCTCTGACAAAGAGCTTTCAATGGACAAGAATCTGGATCTCCAAGAGAAAATGCCCTTGAAGCTGTACCTTTAGGAAGCAGGAGAAACTGAATTCATCACATCCAAGGCATATCCAGGGCCATTAGGATCTCTGAGAATAACTTACCCAATCCAAGAGTGGGAAAGGTGGCAGTGTATATATAGGATTTTCTCTCCCATCCAAATTTCTGCCTTGTCTTAGGTTTAGGGACTTACAGGGGAAGACATCTCTCTTAACGGTCAAACTTGGTCCTTTATCAAAATTTTCTAGGGACAAATCCTTTCTCAAATTGTTAGCATTTTTTCCCCTCTATGCTCCAGAAAAGTTTTAAGCAAGCCCACAAATTAAGTTTCACCTGAAACAATGTGAAGCATGTTGTGAAGAATTTATCTGTATCAGGACAGTCTTGCATTGTCCCCAAATCTACATTTTTTCCTCACTTTGGGCATGACTTTCAATTCTTTACTGTTGCAATGAAGTATGGAAAGTTGAAATGCATGTTCATAAAATCCATGTTTGTGCACATACATATTCATAGATTTCCCTGTACACTTTTATTTATTCTGAATGGTACATATATTTCAGATTTTCTGAGAATGTCTTCACTTAGATATTCAGATTCTGATTACTACTCATAACTGGAGGGGATTTTAAAAAGAATTTAACCCACAGTTATTGAGACGCTTCAGGTATTAATAAAATGCAAAAAATAACAAATATTTTGAATTAAAGTCACATCTCCTTATGTCCAGATTTTGTCACCTTATGTTTTGTATATTATATATTTATATATCTTTTGCTGGTAATGCTTTGTTCAATGGGCAACATTCATGGCATTGAGGGAAATGAACCTTGACCAATATGCAGATGCCTTGAAAGAAACCAATGAAAGGTAATGAAAACCATCTGACATTGATAGATGTGTGCAAAGAAATTGCTAATTTTGAGACCCAGATAGATTTTTCTTTTCAAAGGAAACAATTTCTAAAGATCTTACAAGTCTGTACCTTTATGCAGTGAAAATGACAATATTCTGTATACCTGATTTACTTCAACTAATTAATCTTCAGTTTCATCTAGGGTCCGTCTCCTTTAAAAAGGCTATTTGAAAAGAAGGTCGTAACAATCCTGGTTTAAACACTTCTAGCCTTCCATGTGAGTAAAAGATGAGAGTAGAAGTTTATCAGAGACTTTGACTTGGGTTCTTTGAAGACATACCTAACTGTGAGACTAAACATGACAGACTGTTCACTGGTGGTAATTAGGAAAGTAACTAAAGTTAATACTAAAATTTTTGAGACTTGATTTATTCATTAACTGACACTAACCAGATTTGATCACTGTCTTCCTAAATGAGGGCATGCAAAACAGCAGAATCAGGAGGCAGAACCTGAAGACAGAGTCCCTGAGGCACAAATATACTGAGAGAGACTTGTAGATTCACAGAAGTAGAGAGGGTACCCAAAAAGGAAAGAGACTCCCTGTTGTTTTTGTTCTCCGTTAGCCTTCTGAACATGCTGTAGTTTGAAATCCAAAACATCTGAAAGCAAATTTTAAAATTCCATCAATTATATGGGAATTAACTAGTTTCTAAAATCAGTTCTATAAATTATGTAATCAGGTGAATTTGTTGAGCTTTCCTTCAAGAAGCTGACCTTGCTTATGTTCAAAAAAATATTTAACTAATTAAACTTGGTCAGGAAAAGGGGTAGCATTAATAATCTGACATCAGATATTGTTTCAATGGGGCCATCCATTCCAATTCACCCTGAAAGAATCACAAATGCTCAGTCCTATAGTACTTTCATTAGCTGATCATTATTTCAGGCAGCCTTGCTGACAAAGAAAAATCTTTACCTGTTTTATTTAACAGCCTCCAAATTTTCTCTCTGCCAGATGGGTGCTTACCTAATTGCAAAGCAGATTGTGTCTGTGTCTACAAAAGCAAATTGAATTGGAGACTTGAACATTAATCTAGAGGCCATATGTGTGTGTGCTGTCCTAAGTAAATATGACAATAGCATCTAACTATCATTAAGCTCTACTCATCTGATGGTAGAGCTCTATCTGCATTGATTCCTCTATACATCAGTATTTTTCTAAAAGTAAAGTTAGATTATCTATCTCAGAGTCAGCTGGTGACCTTCTTAATTGCACATTTGTGGGCCATACCCAAGACCTACACTATGAATATCTGATGTTGAACGCTGGAGAATTTGAATTTTTAACAAACAGTCCCAGAGATTCTCATGAACAGTACTAGAGGAAACAAAAATATTCAAGTCACTTATTAAAGAACAGTAAGGAAGACTTTATTCAGGGGACTACTGCAAAGGGATTTTGTGGTTGGGGAGAGAGCTTAACTCTGAATACAGTAAGGACAAGTGGAGTTTTAAAGTCAATAAGCAGGGTGGAAGTCAGTGGATGGAAAATTATTGAGAGGAAGCATGAGGGGTTAGAGAGACTCTGCTAACCCAACTTGACAGGATTTTTGCTGAAGGTAGACCAGAGCAATAAGATATCGAAGGTGGAGAATTAGGAATTTGTACAGGTATAAAGAGTATGTTAGACAAATTAAACCAAGGATGAAAGGTGAGTAATTTCATCACATAGCAAGGATGGAGGATTTTCACTAAACTGAACTAGCAGAAATCATTTTTTTTTTTTAAGCTAGCAGAATTCTCACTAAAACTGGACTAAAGGAGCCAAGGGTAGAGCCCAGGGGAGATCTAGTCACAAAGGATTCGGGGAAGCCCAACTAATGTTTGCTTAAGGAGAGACTCTTTGTCAACAGTAAAGTCCAGAAATGAGCTAGTATCTAGAACAGTGGCTCAGTGATTCTCACCACCCAGGAAATACTTGACAATGTCATTTTTGATTATTACAACTTTGGTTGGGGGACAGGTGCTGCTGGATAGAGGCCAGGAAATGCTGCTAAGCATCCTATATGCGGGCACAGGACAGTCCTTGCAACAAAGAATCATCTAGTCCAAATATCAATACTGCCATGGCTGAGAAATCCTGATCTACAGTGATCAGTAATTTGTAACGGCAAACCTGTAGAACACACTGCAATTTTTGCCTTACTATCTGTTGAACACAGACCATTTACCTGAATGGAACAGGGAATCCAACTATGGCTTCAGTTTCCCTGAAATTTGCCTATTGTCTCCTTCATATTCCAAGGTTTTTACGTTATTGTGCATTTTAATAGTTCTTTTACAGGTAATGGCAAGGCCAGCTTCCTGGTATGCAAACTGTACAGTCCCAAAGGAGCTCATACTTGGAAGGGCTCAGCTTGGCCTAATGGTGTGCTGCTGTTACTGTCTGCGGTCTTGGTAATTGTCTATCAGGAGGTCCCACATTTTCATTTTGCACCAGAATTGCAGATGATGTAGCTTACTCTGGGAGTGATAATATATTTCTGCATAATTTTTAAACTTCATTTTAAATTATTGTGCTAAATGAGATATATCTATATTACAAAGAAATTCTAAGGATTTATCTTGCTCAGGTAAATTCAAAATTCTCATTGAAAGCAGTCTGAAAATCTGATGGTGCAAAGGAAAACACTATTATCAGGTGAGGTACACGAATTCACTTCATAAAAAACTCAACAAAGATACCTCAAAACTAAAATTAAATCAAAGCTAAATGGTCTAAAGAATTAATAGTCTTTTTCTTCTTAAAAAAAAAAACAGTATAAGGTAGAAAATAAACTGGTTTGAAAAATACTTAGGGGACTCATCCTTATCTGACTTTCTGTGCATGAAGAGAAAGCAAAAAGGTAAGAGAACTGTGACAGGGGCGCCTGGGTGGCTCAGTGGGTTAAGGCCTCTGCCTTCGGCTCAGGTCATGATCCCAGGGTCCTGGGATCGAGCCCCGCATCAGGCTCTCTGCTCAGTGGGGAGCCTGCTTCCCCCTCTCTCTCTGCCTGCCTCTCTGCCTACTTGTGATCTCTGTCTGTCAAATAAATAAATAAAATCTTTAAAAAAAAAAAAGAACTGTGACAGAAATTGGCTGAAAAAATACACAAGACTTTGCCTTATGCTTCCATTTTGTTATAGGCTCCTGTCTATCAGAGGATTGAGGGAGTCTATGAGTTACAATTTACAGCCACTTTCCATAGGAAAATGTGAGCGCTTAGACCAAGAACTTGGCTCTCCAAAATTCAAAGTTCTGATATAGAATAAGGTGTGTGAGATCAGCATCAAGGGAAAAGCAAGGGATACAAAATTACCAGAATATAACTTTATTTGGTATATACTTAATTAAAATCTACTCTAGTATTTTCTTATTTTTATATATAATGTTTTATATTTGCAATACCTAAGTGAGGTCATAAGTTTTTGTGTGAAAGTATTTAAAATAAGTGATAAGAAATTTACAACCCAGAAATTTATAGTTTCTAGTTGTATGTTTTACTGCTATTTGTGATACTGCATTCAATTTGTTCAAAGCTCAAAAAGTCTGTTCTGGTTATTGAATGTCAACCAAGTTTGCTTGATTTTTTTTTCCTTTCCTAGAAGAATTCTGGGGTACTTGTGAGCCTGTTCTGAAGATACTTGTCATATAGCTGTTTTCCATTTCTACTTTGATTTTAAACTTCTGAATTACCACAATGAATGTTGAGTATTTTCAGAATATTGATCTTTTCTATACTCTCAGTGGTAGACCAGAGCTACAGGAACAATCATGATGGTTTTCTTCTTCAGAGTTCCCAGACTCTTTCTCAAGGTCTTACACAACTACTAAATAACTCAAAGACTGAATATTTCACCTAAAATCTATAGGTGGCACTTACACTGGGCTTATATCTTAACGATCTATGAGAAGATCGCGTGCCATTCATGCGTCACTGGCTACCAGCGGCATCTGGCGTCCCTTGCTGCATTGCCCATTTTAATTCCCAAAGAACAAGCTGCTTTTCTTGAAATTCTTGCCAATTGGCTTGATAATTAGAGAGTCACTCAGCAGTCTGCTACTGAACAGAGATAATCAATGGGAGCGTTCAGCTCTCCATCCAAAAAAGATATTTTTGGTTGCCTTTTGGAACTCCTAGGTGCAAACTAATGTTATATCACTTTCAAAACCAATTCTTATTTCTACAAAGACCCTGCCAAGTTTCCTATTATCATTTTGTCAATAGATATCTACTGAACATCTACTTTGTCCCAAGCACAAGAGGTGGCTGGCTATGTTTCCTAAAATACATATCAGGCAGAATACATGGTATGACAAGAAGGGGCTTATTATTTGATATTAATGATGCAGGAGAATAATGAAAGCAGTGAAGTATTGCTAAGAAGAATTTAATCCATACAATCTTTCTTTTTTTTTTTTCATACAATCTTTCTAACAAAAAACCAACAATATATATCAAATGCCTCAGAGCATGATTCTTTTTTTTTTTTTTTTTTTTTTTTTTGAGAGAGAGAGTGAGCAAGCAGGAGGGAAGGGTCAGAGGGAGAGAGAATCTTAAGCAGGCTCCATGATCAGCACAGAGCCTAAGGCTTGAGGTGGGGCTCAATGTGGGGATTCACCTCAAGACCCTGAGATCATGACCTGAACTGAAATCAAGCATTAACACTTAAACAACTGAGCTGTCCAGGTGCCCCAAGAGTGATTCTATTCTTTGCTCCAGTGAATTTATTTCTAGGTTTGTTATGTAAATAATCAGATATATAGACAAAAATTGTACTTTCTTTTATAAATGTCAGCAGTTTTGTTACTGTTGAAAATAGAATAATCTTCCATGCCAAATACTGGAGAACAATTAAAATATGCCAAAGTAATTAAATAAAATATAAACATTCAATTATTTAATGGTAGATTGCATTTGATATAATGTTATGAAATGAAATAATAATTTACATGTATTAGTAAAAATCTTAAAACTAAATACTATATGGTCAGAGTTCAGTCAGGGAGACAGAAAGCACTCTATATTTTCCAGGAATGAAGATTTTCACTTTTAGCAATTTTCAATAATCTTGGAAAATCTCTAACCAATTATTTCAGTCAAAAGCAGACAAATGGGTATTTCTGTTCTTCAGTGCCCAATGGCGAGAGCCATTTTCAATCTTGTGAGGGCCCCTGAGTCTCTCTGCCACTTCTCCAAAGAACGGGCCTCTCATTTTCTTCTACTTGTCAAATCTCACTTAAGAAACTCTAACGTAGATTCACTGAGAGAAGAGGATTTGGGGAAATGTAGTTCTCAACTAATCTGAGGAAATGTTGGGAGGTAATGGCGAACTGCTGAATTCACAACTAACAATCCTGCACAGTGAGAGAATATGACGTTCCCCGAGTTTATTTCTCAGTAATGGAATTGTAATGCGGGAGACTGTTCCAGTCTTCTTATTATTCTCTTATTTTCCATATCTTTTATAAACTGAGCATGTCGGTTTTATAATAAAGAAAAAAGTGTTTATGTTTAAAATGAGTACGAACAATGAAAGAGAATATTTGAAAAGAGAGCTTTTGAAGGAAATCTACGTTCTCTCCTTAATAAAGCATGTCAGCACCCCAGAGGTTTACTGGATACTTTCTGAGAAATCTTACCTGCTGCTGTCTCAAACCCCAAACACAACCATTTCTTCAGTTACAAATACACCATTTTCTATTAGTAGAAAAAGTTTCCCATGCATCTGCAGAAATAAAGCCTCTCCTAATCCCACTCTGGAAAGGACCTTAGGGACCACTTAGGCACCCATCTCGTGTTCCCAGCTTGACCATTCAGTCACAATGACAGCAAGTCAGATCGGGGAGGGTCAGGGGGGTGTTGGGTGCTTCTCAGGACAGGACACTAGACTTTTCTCCCTATATGTCAAGATTTGGGATTGGGATTATGAACCCAGGAGAAATGTCACTAAATGCTTCCACACACAGGCTTCTGGACAGGGCTGTCTGGAAGCTTACTTCATCCCAATTCTTCACTAAATTCTCATTCTGCTGGGAGGTTGATCTTGGGCAGCAGTGGCTGGGACAGGGACAAGCCTAAGTCTCAACAGAAGTGGGAAGACACAACAGAAAAAATTTAAGGGGATTTCTGTGTCGTTGAAGAAAATAAAATCCACCAAGTATGCACAAGAAATTACATGTGAATAATTCTGCAGCTTTCCCCATCGTGAAATGCTACAGCTGGAGGTGAGCGCTGGCCCTGTGGATTCCAATGGCTAATGATGAGAACGTAGCCAAGGGCACTTAGAGGAGTCATTTAGCTATTTGCAACCTCCCATTCCTCATCTGGAAGGAAAAGGTGTGTGATTACATGTTTTCAAATTTCTCTTCCAGCTCAGGCATTCTGTGTCTCTGCGGATCCCTCACAGCCAGGACCTGGATGAAATGCCAAATGTGCAATCACATTCTTCACTCCCCACCCCCCCACCACACCTCCTACTCTCTCTCCTCTTTCTGCTCTATCACCCTTAGGCCATATCCCAAAGCACCCTCTACTTGGGATTTTTCCAACCGGCTTCTCTTAGTCAGACTTCATCAGCTCAGTGTCTCTTCCATATCTAATATAATACATAATATGTGCTGCTGTGATGGTGGGAGCTAATGAGGGAAAGGCTTGCCAGATGGCGTATTTGCATTTTAACAGGGGCCTTCTGGAAACAATGCCTTAGTACAAAGGAGTGCTATAATTGGTGAGAATGCTATCAAACAAGGTAGGCCTTTTTAAGGAGCGAGACCACGTACAATAAAAGATAAGTCAATCAGAGTTTACCAAACTGAAACTGCACTCCTATTTTGAGCTCACAATACATGGACAGGGATAAGATTGTTTTTAATCTTTAAGGCATTGGAATTGTACTGAAATGAAAATATCTCCTTACTTTTGGTGGCAAACGTTCACGATTTTAATGAACCTATTGGACACAGAGGACTAAGTGAATGTCACCTCTGATTAAAGGGTAAACACAATGCTAAGCCACTGGTAAAATAAAAGGCAACCAGTGGATATTTTAGCGTGTATAAAAAGACATTTTACACCTACCACACTTCATTCTGACTCACTGACTGAGGCTGGTATATGATCTGAGGTGTTGCTTAAAACTTCAAGTAAAACTAATACAAGTACAAATGACGGATTTGGAAGTCTGGTAGCATACAGTTAATTCGATATTAAATTAAGGGACGCCTGGGTGGCTCAGTCGGTTACACATCTAGTTCTTGATTTCAGTTCAGGTCATGACCTCAGAGTCATGAGATCAAGGGCTGCCTCAGGCTCTGCACTGGGCTTGAAGCCTGATTATGATTCTCTCCCTCCCTCCCCTAGTCACATGAGCACCAGTTCTCTTTCTCTTAAAAAAAAAAAAAAATTTAAAATTAGTTTTGCCTTCGTGTAAATGCAATCCTTTATTTAGAGGCAGATACCCTCCAGTATTAGATCATAAGTTAGTTTTGTTCTGAATTCTTTTAGGCACAATTTCTTAGGATTTGATTCTTAGCTGTGTTATGGTAAACTTGGTGTGGCAATGAAGATAAACAGAGTCAATGTCAGGCAGAATATGAAGGTTCGGAATTCCATCTAATCCCTTCAGTGCTTCTGTTATTTTATTATTTTATTCTCTCTGTGCAAGTCTCTTTCTCTCTAAGAAGGAATTTTTCCTACCTAATCAGCATCCCCTACATGATCTATATGACCCATCTATCCTTGATACAAAAGAGTATCATCTCTATCAATCGTTAAGGTATGATAACGGCACTTCTGCTTTTCAGAGAAAATCTCAGTTAAATCTAAGGACTGAGAAGGTCTCAAAAGAGCATGCAAGAGTCGGTGCCCCTACTTCCTGAGCAGGAACAGCATTTCTTGAAGGATAAGAATACTTGAGCTCTAAGCCCTAATATAGATTATAAGGGAGAACAGGTCACGTTGGCTTCCTCTTGTCTAAAATAAACTATCTAAAACCCTGCAAATCTCTTAATTGTTCATCACAGCTTTTCTCAGTTATTGACTATATTTCTGAAAACACTGTTCAAATAGCTTTTAGTATCATTTTTAAAGATGCGAGCATAATTTCTTCCTCCTTCTACCAAATCCGAAGACTGGAGAATCTTTTCAAATAATGTTTATAGGTTTTCTTATTGTGTAATTTCTATTCATTCTGCATTAATGAAATCACATTAATCTTCTAATTTATTTCATAAATACGGTCCAAATTGCTGAATCTGTGCCAGACCAGTGAGTCTGAATCTTTCTTGCAATTTGTTTCAAAATTCCTTATGTCTCTTTAAAATGCATTGATGCTGTTTTATTTTAAATTATAAAACAACAAAAAATTAGAATATATTTTAGTTTTGAGGCAATGATAATACATAAAATGTGTGCCTTAAACATTTTGAGTTAACTGGGTCAGTGTCTTTCCTATTATTGCATTATTCAATATTAAGAAATGAGGAACTACTTTGGGAATTGCCATGATGTACTTTATCACTACCATTTAGGCAGTTGCTAGTCTTGGTGCTGATGTATACTAGTGACAATTTTCCCATGTCAAATACAAATAAGGTCTTATCCACTAGGCTGGATTTTTTTCTTCTCTTGTCAGAAGCATTGATCAGTATTTCTAAAATGTTCCTGAAGAGGAGGGAGCTGAGGAACTTGACTAAGGAACCCAGAGATTTTTTGAGAAGAAGGGAATGAGGAACCCCATCACTCATTCTAAATTATCATTATCTATCAGGTTGAAGCAGGGGACCCTAACGCAGGGACAAGAAAAAGTAAAGTATGAAAAATCACCATGGAGGTAAAAATGAAACAATCATTAGTTGATTCTGCCTCAAGTCTAGCTGTGAAGGGAGCACCTCCCTGTGGCCTATGAAACTGCAGATTCTGAATCACGGTTAGCTACAGCCCAACAGAGGACACACTCTCTCCCTAAGGATGTGTTCATGTGGCTCAGTCTAATCTAATGTGCTGCTAGGAAGGAAATCCAGGACAGTGTGACAGTGTAAGGCAGCTGACAAATGAATCATGGGTGTAGGGCAAATGCTCCTTCCTAGAGCCTGAAGGATCCAGGGTAGCCTGGGAAGGAAGTCTTTAATCCCCAAATTCACAGAAGTGAAACAAGCGCTCAACTCCACCACCAGCCCTGGGAAGTAATCCTAGAGCAGTGTGATGAGCTCCTGGACACAATTAATGGGGTCATGTTCCATTCAGAGTGAGATGAAGGTGGTTGCAGAAAAGGCAAACGCTTGGGTGAGCTGAAGTTCTCTTTCAATAGTTTGGGTTTCAGCAGCAAACAGCATTCATTCTTTGGATGGGAAGAGCAATTAGGCTTGCCATCTTGGGAGAAAAAAAACTAAACTTTTTGACAGTTTTGACAGTCTTTTGGACAGTTGGGATGAAGCATCCTATATTTCCTATATTTTGGGATATCTTTGGGGACAGCGTTTTACACACCCCTACACTAAAATAGAACACTCCAGATTCCTGCGTATGTGGCTATTTTGCTAGTTATAACAGAGTTAATTGAACAAAGAAAATACTCAAGTTTCATTAACTTAGACTTTGCCAATAAATTTAAATTACAGATTTTCTACAGAGCCATGCACAATAAATAACATCGTAGGTATACTCTGAACTTTTGTCTCCTTGGAGGTTTTATCAGAGGAATAGATACTAAAGAAAGGATCCCTTGACAAAAAAAAAAAAAAAGAAAAGAAAAGAAATGGATCCGATACTGTCACATCAATCACTGCAGTCTTTCATTTTCTAAAACAAATGCTCCTTCAAGAAACTATAATTTAGTTAACACATATTTTTCGGAATGTTTTTTCAGAACCCCTATTTGTATTCTAATGTGTTCTTCCCACTTATGTGCATATGTTTTTTGACCTCATTTATGGAAAAAAAATATTTACCACATTTACTGGCAGAAGAATCAACTTTCTTTTTTTTTTTTTTTTGCTGGGTCTTAAACCAAAATATAATTTGTACCCCTTTCAAAAAAATTGTTAGTAACTATCTCAGGCAGGGAGAGCTACCTCACATATATTTGTCAAAGGATCTTTTGCTTAGTATCTATTTCTCTGATAAAACCTCCAAGGAAACAAAAGTTCAGAGTATACCTCTGATGTTATTTATCCTGCATGGCACCACAGAAAATTTATAAATTCTAAGTAGCAAATACATGAAAGTTCAACATACATTTTATGATTATGATACTTTCTTCCCAGAGACACAAAAACACCCTAATTGCTTTTTGTAGCCAACCGAAAACAACATTGGCTACCCAGGCTTCCTGAAAGGTCTGTGATATGACTGAACACATTGATTCCTTTTATATTAATCACATTTTTTCAAAGCAAAGTAACTGCTCTGTGATCACTTTTTTCTTTTCTTACTCTACACATATTAGTAATGTAACAGGTCTACAACATCAGTTGACTCATCAAGCTGTATATACATTTTATGAAGACAAGCTTTGATAACCTAGCACAATAAATCCTGTTTAACCTTATGAAGTGAACAAAGGAACAAAAAAACAAAGAATCCCTTGTTCTTATCAGTGGGATTCTTTGATAAGAATCCAATAATAACAACAAGGGATTCCACTAAAGCTTAGGCCATATAGCTGATGTCAATAAAATTTCTAATTGCATAAAGCTTTACTGATTTTGTTGCCTGAACAAAATATATGCATTTTGACTGGCTCAATGTTACAAATTATTTAGGTAACAAAAACTCAAATGACCTTAAGATTCTACCCATATGGAAACTATTAATCCTTAGTGTCAAGGTCATGCAGAGTTGCACTACTAGATAGTTTCTGGCAATTTTGTAGCAAATTGGATGACTAGAGATGTACAATAACACTGTGGGCATTGAGTAGTATCAACTTTTAATATAAAAGAGCAAAAGTAGTGAACATAGCTCTAATTTAAATTTTTATATGGCTCACAGAAGTATTCTGATTGCCAAATTTTGATGTGGAAGTACCATTTAAGTAAAACTCATGTAGTGTCTAACGATTAACTATGTATAATTTGTGAAATATCCTATAACATGGTGGTACCAATTTAGACTGTGACAGAACAATTCAACACAAGTAATTCTGCACTGTGTAAAACTTGATAATATACTTAACCCATTGGCTTACACTTTTAATCAGCAGGTTGTATATGAGAAAATAGAAGCATGGAAAGATTAAGCTGTTTAAAGGATAATAATTGAAATCTGCATACAGAAAGTTTAACCTGCACCACTACAGGGGTGCCTGGGTGGCTCAGTGGGTTAAGCCTCTGCCTTCGGCTCAGGTCATGATCTCAGGGTCTTGGGATCGAGCCCCACATAGGGCTCTCTGCTTAGCAGAGAGTCTGCTTCTCCCTCTCTCTCTGCCTGCCTCTCTGCCTACTTGTGATCTCTCTCTCTGTCTGTCAAATAAATAAATAAAATATTAAAAAAAAAAAACAACCCTGCACCACTACATCGTACTGCCTCTCAATGCACTGAGAAGTTATATACTGTCAAGCTGAAAACTGCAATTTCTTTTCCCTTCAAGTCATGGCTTAATCTGTGTATTTGAAGCCTTTTAATCAAGTCTAGAATAACTCATATCCCAGAAAAAAAATATAGCAACTACTTTCAGTACTCTAAAACCTATTCAAGGATGAAAGTACACCTCCAGTACACCTGGAGATACGGATAGTAACTGACTTCAGTGAGTTAACATTTTAGCAAAGAAACAGACAATCAAATAATAGAAAAGGTACAATAGAAACCAGGAGGCAGGATAGTCCTGAAGGCTTTTTCCATGACTAGTAAGTGACAAATCTAGATCAAAGTATGTCCCCAAAATCTTTTAAACACTTTCCCCCAATGCCTACTACTTGATGGTCCTATTGTCCTGTATTTATGAACAGGGGGCCCTTCATGTCTAGTCGAGTTGTCTAGTACTAATCTAGGAAAAGTTTCTAATTTCTCCGTCCTGTACTGCATCATCAGAGATGCCTACCAATTTAGCAAAACACAGCAATTCCTTCATCTTCAATGCTTTGTAGTGCCTAAGACTACTGATGAGTGCAGAAGCAGCTAATAAGAGTTTTAGTCAATTTGAAACCTTCTAGCCAAATCAGGAATACATTGGGACACAATTATAATTTGTCATTTTTGCACTTCATTACAAAATGTTTTCAAAATTCTTCACACTGTATTACATAATAATCGGCCTTATATTAATGGTTGCAGTTTCACTTGTCTCTTTTGGTTCTTATGACTCAATTTTTTGCTATATATTCACTTCATATTCTTATGGCTCTAAGGAGAAAAGTAATTGATCGATGGATGAATGGATGGATTGAGATTGATAAAAACTTATCCATAAAATAAAATCATATCATGGGAGGATTTTTATAAAAATGAGTCATGAAATAACATTGGTTTACTATCACATCTAAAATGAAAATGAAATCTTTATTCAATGTTTCCTGAATTTGTAAGGGAGGTTTGGAAACTTCTCACTGCCTCCCTTCCTTTATCCCCACCAAGTAAACATTTGGGATTTAATAAAAAAACTAAAAAGCGATGATTTAATGTATTTTTTCTGAGTTTAGTATGAATTTTATGGCCACATTGCTACCTTCCAAATTAAATAAACAAAAACGCATTTTCTCCTTCTCATCAACTTTGCATTTGTTGAATTTATTGAGCCATATATTGTATCATAAACACTACAGAATAATCAAATGTTTTTGACTTTATAGTTCTTGGCTCCTATAAATAAAATATGCTTAAATAGGAAAAATACAAGAAATTATAAAAAATAAAGCTTTTATTTCCTAGAAGTTATTCAGAAACAAATCATAAATATCACCATAAACAGTCCATAGATAGTCCACGTATCAATAATGACCTTCTGTGCATGAACCTATACTTAAAATTACATTGCATGGATCTATATACACCTCTCCCTGAGAGGATGTGGAGAAAGGGGAACCCTCTTACACTGTTGGTGCGAATGCAAGTTGGTGCAGCCTCTTTGGAGAACAGTGTGGAGATTCCTCAAGAAATTAAAAATAGAGCTTCCCTATGACCCTGCAATTGCACTCCTGGGTATTTACCCCAAAGACACAGATGTCGTGAAAAGAAGGGCCATCTGTACCCCAATGTTTATAGCAGCAATGGCCACAGTCGCCAAACTATGGAAAGAACCAAGATACCCTTCAACGGATGAATGGATAAGGAAGATGTGGTCCATATACACTATGGAGTATTATGCCTCCATCAGAAAGGATGAATACCCAACTTTTGTAGCAACATGGACGGGACTGGAAGAGATTATGCTGAGTGAAATAAGTCAAGCAGAGAGAGTCAATTATCATATGGTTTCACTTATTTGTGGAGCATAACAAATATCATGGAGGACAAGGAGTGTTAGAGAGGAGAAGGGAGTTGGGGTAAATTGGAAGGGGAGGTGAACCATGAGAGACTATGGACTCTGAAAAACAATTTGAGGGGTTTGAAGGGGCGGGGGGGTGGGAGGTTGGGATACCAGGTGGTGGGTATTATAGAGGGCACAGATTGCATGGAGCACTGGGTGTGGTGAAAAAATAATGAATACTGTTCTTCTAAAAATAAATAAATTGAAAAAAAATCAATTCTCCCTGGAAGTTTCATATTTTATAAAATTCTCCTATTAGAGATTTGTTTCTTTAACTCTTTTTTTAAATTAATAAGTGCCTACTGTATGCAACGTTCAAGGTACTTTGCCTGTATTTGTTGTGATACTAACACCATGTTACTTGTAACATTGAAAATGAGATACTCCTAGTCCCATTTTAAGTAGTCAGAGACTGCTTATCAAAGTTAAATAGCTTAGCAAAGGTCACTAGAAAGTAAGTAGAAAAAATTAGAGCCAAATCAATCTTTAATTCCAAATTTCATCCTAGTTCCACTCTAGTACAATACATTTCATAAAATGCAGACACTTACAGAAAAGTTACTAATCCATTTAATCAACATTTACTAAGCACAAAGACTGTGGAGAGTTCTATACTATGGATCCTAAGTACAGAGTAGGGACTCCATGAATCATTCCCCTTTGATAATATAGTCTCTGAAACCTACTACCACTCAATAAATGTGAACTATATTCACTTACAGTTTATTTATATCAAGTAAGCATAAGTCATAAATAACTGAAATATAAATAAATTTTATTAGATACTTTCTTCCCAATAACTAGCTCTGAGAATTGGAATGTAATTGAGGAGAGGGAGTAGAACACTGTCAATGGAAGGCAGGCCTATGGCAGCCAGTATTGGCAAAGACTCTAGGAATTTACCTGGGTAAAGACCAGGGTACAAGGTGCCCACCAAGTGCTTGATGTTTGAAGAGAGAAGGAGTAACAAGAAGATTGATGAAGATGGAAATTTATGAGAATTATAGAAACCAAAATCCTTTAAGCTAAACACATAAAAGACATCTAACCACTATTTCCCTATTATAAACATTAGGGGCCCGCTGTTGCTATAATCTCTGAAATGCTATATCTAGCTCCTAAACCTTAAACTTTCCATTACTAAATAACAAGCTCCATGAGGGTGAGGCCCATGCTCCTTCACTGTCGCATTCCCAGCCTTGGCCATGGTGTTTAGCACACAATATTATTCAACAAATATTTAAAATTATGAATCTGAATTAATCAACTGAAAGATAAAGGTATGATTTTCACAATTTGATAATATATTAGAAAAGCATTCTAAAAACTTACCCTGAACATCTTAATTTCATCAAGGTAAACAGTGTATCCATCAATGTTAATCATTGATCTCCATATGTTTTTATATACTTTTACCACTAAAATAATGTTGAGCCTAAACTTCTGATATAGACCTATCTTTTTTAATGTATACACATGAACTATGCTTGTATATTAAATATTAATATCTAGATTTCTTAATTCAAATTAGTAATAGTTTAATTATTTTTTGCTTCCTGCATACTTTCAGAGTAGCACAAAGTTCTACATTAGAGACACTGGTATGAATTCTGGACACCAAGGTATCCAGAAGAATCAATTAGCTTTTTAGGATTCAATGAGCACATAGCATGATTATAACAGCTCACTTTCCTATTCCTAAGGCACTGCTGCCAACATCAAAAAGAATCACCACTTCGTACCAATGCTGCAATGTTATTCCACTTAATGATTGCTCCATTCATAACAAACTGCATGGTGCAGTGGAAACAGTACTAGCCTGAGAATCAGGGGACTTGAACTTTACTTATGACTGATTAGCTAAGAAACCTTCAGCAAGGTCCTTATATCTCTAGGCTCTGGTTTATGATTTTGTAAGTGACAAGAAACAATTATCAATCCTTATATATCTCAAGGAAATAAAAAGAATTTCATTCTGTGACATGCTTGTTGACAAAAGAGCACGAAACTACTTCAAGAGGGGACCTGGTACAAGCATGCAAGATCCAGTCATTGCTAAGACAGCCAAGTAAACAGAATTCATTTTCTGGTACCACCTCTCGGCACCCGTCTTTCTAAACCACAGTGTTTGTTAAATGATTGATAAGTTGGTAATGACTGATCTCTGCAGAACAGTTTATTTAGGAAGAAAATGGATGGTTTATACATGGAATAATTAACCATAAACATTATTAAACACCTATTTATCAATTTTAAACATTAAAGACTTTTCTCCCATCATTCAGGACTTGATAAGACTTTAAAAATCCAGGTTAATAGCTTCAGTGTTTTCAAGGAAGGATTCATCCAAAATGAAGTTTCTGTACATTAAAGACTATTAAGCAAATATATGTAAAAATACTTATTTCCAGTATATTCTACCAACTTGACTTAACTTTTATTATTTTTATTATTATTATTTTTTAAATTTTAAGTTGGCTCTATGCCCAGAGTGGACCCCAACATGCTGCTTAACCTCAGGACCCTGAGATCAGGACCTGAGCTGGTATCAAGAGTTAGATGCTTAACTGAGTAAGCCATCCAGGGGCCTCAATTTAACTGCCTTTTAAAAGGCCCACTATTTTAAAAATCTTGTTCTGATTTAAACTAACTTAACTAATTAAATTGCATTTACTTGTATCATCATATATTATAACAACAACCACTTATATGACACTCTGAATATTTCAAAGTGCTTTCATACAAATTGTCTCAATTTTAGTGACTTACATAAGAATTAAAGAATTCTTTAATTAAAGAATGAAGCTAGTGAATTAACTGGAAACCAGTTTTTTAAACTTACTCTCTGTCAAAACTCAACTGTGTCCTAAACCAACCTAATTTCAATTTTAAAAGTGTAGACTATCTTTTAAAATAACTGTTAGGGGCTGAGAGACATTTATCTCATTATTTAATTGTTTGAAATAAGATCTGGTCAACAGGTTTCTGAAAACAAAACTAGAGAGATGGTTTTTCATAGAGAGTCACATTTCCTATTTTGACGAAAATTATTTTCCATGCTAAAATCTTGTGGGAACAGTAATCTTTTGCTTTATAGATTCTTTTCATCTAGAAATTTCTTGTCTACCCTTTACAGTTTCCTCATTCACTTCATCTTTTTGGATCTCGGGTGAAAATACACATTGTCATTTTACTTTTTTTTTTTCTTTTTTGTCCCCTGGCTATTTTAATTTCTTCAACCACACTACAGTACTGCTGGCAATAACTTACACTACAGTAGAGGTTGCATTATTTTAACATGAGAAAATCCTGGGTATGGGTATGATAAAGCAGCACACAGCGTACTACATTTTCCACAAAAAGTGTGGAGATTTCATCTCTACAGAAAGACCTTTAAGTTTAAATAAGACTCTCAGATTTAGAATTTATACACTATATATTCAATCATATACTTAGTGATTTCATGTTAATGCCTCTTAGAGCTTTCTTTTTCATTACAGTGTTAGAGTTTTTCTCAAAAATTTCAACAAGTTGACACTTTTGTCTGCCACTATGGTTTTACCTATCAGATTGATGAAGAGGTAACTTACATACCTTTTTACACCGGCCAGAGCTGGGATCAAAATCAATAGGAGAAGTGACGAGGATAAGGAAAGGATTCTATTATTTTAACTCTTGACCTAGAAAACAAGAGAAAACTTCAGATAATCTGCATCATTTTCCTTCAGAGGACATCATAGAATTTTAACAAATTTATTAAACCAGAACCTGTTCACTATCAGTTTTTTCATACAACCAAAATACATTTTCTTAATTATAAAACATTTTATATATAAATTTTATTTATATAAAATATTCATTGTTGAAATATGCTGGAAACACAATAAAATTCAAATTAAAAAAAGTCACCTGTACAATCATACAAAGAAAGCATAGGCCCTCACAATTCTACTAACCAGTTCTATTGAAATATTCATTAAGGATCTCTGTTTCTTAGGGCCTTCCTTCATATACAGCCTTATTACTGCTCTGATTTAGACTCTGTAAAATTCAAGAATTTTCTCTACTTCTTTCCTTTGAGTACGTATTGCTTCTGTGCAGTTCTTAACGTGTATTTAATATCGTTCACTAGCTCTCAATGCTGATGAAGCCTTGCCCTACTGTTTATTTCCCCTTAATCATTTCAATCAGGTTAGGAAGAAAGAAGCAAAACTATGTTCATGTCACAATATTCTCCAGAAATCACTAAAGATGCTATGCTTTGAAAAATGAAAATTGAATCAATATTTTCAGCATTTTAAGAAAATTATTTAGGAACTAAAGATCAACAACAACAACAACAAATTCTGCTAGGGAGAACTACTTGCCAAATAATGAAACTGGACCTCTTTCTTCTTCTTCTTCTTCTTCTTTTTTTTTTTTAAGATTTTATTTATTTATTTATTTGACAGACAGAGATCACAAGTAGGTGGAGAGGCAGGCAGAGAGAGCGAGGGGGAAGCAGACTCCCCACGAAGCTGAGAGCCAGATGCGGGGCTTGATCCCAGGACCCTGGAATCATGACCTGAGCTCAAGGCAGAGGCTTAACCCACTGAGCAATCCAGGTGCTCCATGAGCCACTTTCTTTAACCACACACAAAAATAAACTCAAAATGGATTAGAGACCTAAATGTGAGACCTGAAACCATAAACTCCTAGAAGAGAGCACAGCAGTAATTTCTCTCACATTAGCCATAGCAACATTTTCCAAGATATGTGTCCTGAAGGCAAGGGAAATGAAAGCAAAAAATTAACTATTGGGACTATATCAAAATAAAAACTTTTCAGAGTGAAGGAAACAATCAATAAAACAAAAAGAAAATCTACTAAATGGGAGAAGATATTTGCAAATGACATATCTGATAGAGGGTTAATATTCAAAATACATAAAGAACTTAAACAACTCAATGCCCAAATAACAAATAACCTAATTTAAAAATGGGCAGAAGACACGAATGGACATTTCTCCTAGGAAGACATATCTATCTTTGGATGTCTCCAAAGAAGACATCACTATCAGGGAAATGCAAATCAAGACCACAGTTAGGTATCACTTCACACCTGAAAAATAGCTAAAAAAAAAAACCACACACACAAGAAACAACAAATGTTGGTAAGGATGTGGGGGGAAGAAAAAAGAAACCCTCAGGCTCTGTTAGTGGGAGTGCAAACTTGTGCAGCCACTCTGGAAAATATTATGGAGGTTCCCCCAAAAATTAAAAATAGACCTACCCTATGATCCAGTATTTTCACTAGCAGGTATTTACCCAAAAAATACAAAAGTACTCATTCAAAGAGATACATTCAAAGAGATACATACACCCTCATCTTTACTGCAACATTATATACAGTAGCCAAACTGAGGAAGGAGCCCAAGAGTATGTTGATAGATGAATATATAAAGAAGGAGTGCATCCATAAAATAGAATATTACTCAGCCATAAAGAATGAAATCTTGCCATTACAAACTAAGCAAAATAAATCAGAGAAAGGGGAAATACTATTTGATTTCACTCATATGTGAAATTTAAGAAACAAAACAAATGAACAAAGGAAAAATGGGACAAACCAGAAAACCTACTCTTAACTATAAAGAACAAACTGATAGTTACTAGAAAAAGGTGAGTTGGGGATTGGGTAAAACAGGTGAAGGGGATTAAGAATATACTTACTACAATGTGCACTGAGTAATGTATAGAATTATTCAATCATTATATTGTACACCTGAAACTAATATAACACTGCATGGTAACTCTACCGGAACTAAAACAAACAAACAAAAAACCTCTAATAAAAGGATTAATAAAATTTTTATAATTGAAATGTATTGATTTTAAAAATTAAAAATAAAGAGGATAGTGCCAAGTAAGTAAACTAAATATATCAAATACAGGTGACAGGAAGAGCTGAAAGTTCAATAAGGAAGGAGAAAAACAGAGAAAAAGAGTTAGGATAGATCATTATAGTATAATTTGCTTATAGTTTCTCAGGGGTATTAATGTGTCTCAAAAATTCTAGTCTTTATAAAGGAAATAAGAAAACCCAGAATATATGTGAATTTTTATTTCATTTTACACAGAAACTTTCAACAAGAGCAAAGAAAGACATCACAATCACCTATTAAAAACTTGATGAGCATGTTCTCCAAAAACCTGTCTATCAAATATTCTGAATTATTCCTCAGCAAAAAATCACAATGCGTTTTTTTAGTTATGTTTCTTGCAATGTTATCCCTCACAGTGTCTATTTTACAAGAAACTTAAATTAAAATGGATGTGTAAAGTCAATATGCACCTGTGTCTACAGGAAAAATGAGCCATAGTAGCTTTAAGAGTATCTTAGCAAGAAACCCCAAAGTGGAAAGCTGAGAATGTATCAACTGCAGCATTTTAGCAAATTGAGGAGATGGTGAATGTCTTCTTAAAGGGTATTCCTTCAAATTAAGGTTGCAATAGCATATGTATTTCTGGAAGATATTAAAAGTGTTTTTTTAATTCCATTAATAAAAGTTGCTATAGCTGAACTGATACTTTTCAGATATTTTAAATGGCAATTCAATTTATAACTATGTAATAAATGCTTTAGTTTTTAAATAACACAACAGATATATTTAATCTAAACTTCAGTTTTAAACCACATCTGTACAGAAATCATATTCCCCATAAAAATTAAAACTGTTCTTCTAATGAAAAACATGTATTTCCCTTTCTTGATACACTACTGTCCTACTAAGTGGGCACTGGATAAAAAGCACCTCCCTACCCCTTCACCTATCAATCCCCCCTCAACACATGCACGAGTTTGTCCCTCTCTCTCTGTATCTCTTTCTTCCTCTATCATTTATATATGCACATCATTTAGGTACTAAGAAGCTGGCTACTGACTTTTGCAGAAATGCCATGTTTGAAATAATTTCCAAAAACTGTTATTTTATAAAATATTATTTTTTACCAGCAGAATCACCAAATTACTGGCACTTGAGACATTGTCTTAGAATTTCTATCATAATAAGGAAGCAGGAAACCCACATGAAAAGTCTTCCCCCAAATGTTCTAGAAGCCATGCCTGGAGAGAGAAGTCCAAAAGATCTTGTCAGACTATCAAATAATTAAGGAATCTCACTCTTTAAATCATTAACAACATAAATTTAAAACCCATTGTGCTATTTTTAATTACTATTATCATCATCTTGGAAATGGAGTTTAGGATATATTCAACAACATGGTTGGGTACCATTCCAATTTTACATATTCCAGGAAAAATTTTTTAGTAATCATTGAAAAATTTAGAGTATGATTATATTTTCATAGCCATTTCAAAACATTATATATTCTAGAATTTAATAGGCAGTATACAGAATTCTACAAAATGCAAGATATCAAAGGTGTGAGTTGTAAGAAACTTGACCATTACTCATGGCACAAATACCTACTCCATATCACTGTGTGATTCTTTAAAGAAGCTGCTTTGTATTTCATATTTTCCTGCTATTTGAAATCAGAAATAATCAACCTTTTCTTACATATTCTCAGAACTTTGTCCGACTCATTTATAATATTAAACTATAATGATAGAGTTAAGCACAAAAAACAAGAAAACATCTTGCTCCATAGTGTATATCCATGTGAGGGACTTAAACAATGTACAATGGAATGTTACTTGGTATAGGAGGGTAGGTAATGAGTAAATAATACAGGCAGGGATTCTTTGAAGGACATTAAGCCTGAAAACAATTTCATTTGCAGCAAAATGTCAAAAAGAGGGTCAAATATTCTAGTAGGGTGAAAGAGGAAAGGCAAAAAAAAAAAGTACAGAGCTACTAGAGCTGAAAAATATCCTGTTGGCATTAAAAAAAACACTAATTATCAAAGTATTGACTAGGTATAGTCAATACTTATTAATACTTATTAAAGTACTGACTAGGTATATATGGGGCTTAGCAGTGATGGGCACATAAGATCTGGATTCCAGAACAGTAGCCGTCTTTACAGTGCCCAAACATTTATGAATTTGCAACAAGCCAAAGTCAGAGGAAATTTTAGCATACATGTCTATTCTTCATATATGATACTTGGCACACATAATATACACTCTTCTTTGGTAATCTTTGATACTTAGTATTTGGTTAGGATTTCATTCTGAGTCGAACAGAGTTCCCTCAAAATTCACAAGTACCTGGAACTTCAGAATGTGACCTTATTTGGAAATAAGATGTGTGCAGTTGTAATTAGTTAGGAAGATGAAGGCACTCTAGATTAAAACAATGGCCACCATCCCATTAAGAAGGTGTTGTGAAAACATAAAGATAGCTAGAGGGAAGAACGTCATGTGAAGATGGAGAAAGAAATTGAAGTTAATTCATCTACAAACCAAGGAACACCAAAGAGTGCTGGAAGTTACCAAAAGTAGAAGAAATATATGGAATAGATTCTCCCTCAGACCTCTGGAAGGAACCACGTCTGCCAAAATCTGCAAATTTCTGATATTTTAAACTATCCAGTTTGTAGTATTTTATTATGTCAGCCCTAGGGGATTGCTAGCATGTGCTAAAACACAATACTCTCTATATATACTATATTGCACAAATGCTCAGGAGTATTGGGCCACAGGACCAATAAACCAGTGATTAGTCTATATTAATTGCTAAGGAAGTAGTTTACAAGAATGTTACAGTGATGTGCCATAACAATCTAATAGAATGCATGCGTTAAAATATAGTATTTTCAGAATGAAGTCTAACGGTTTACATAAAAAATTCTCACATCTTTTTCTAAATCCAGCTAAGTATATACCACAATCTCTATCTTTTGTCATAGGAATTTTTTTCTGTAATCACTGAGATGATTTATTTTAGGACCTATAATTCCCAGCCCTCCTAAATACAGCTGAAATAATATAAAATTATCAACATTTTGTTAATCCACAGAGAGTACTCAACAACTGACAATTCAGAAATTATTTGAGCAGACTGGATGTGTGAATTCCTGTGTGAACTAGCAAACAGAGATGTGGGCACGCCTCAAATATAGTGTCGTCCTCCATCACCCCACTGCCCCAGATGAATACAACCTTGCTGGAGTGAGTGACTCAGTCCTTCCCCCTGGCCAATCCCTTCTATTTTTTTTAAAGATTTTATTTATTTATTTGACAGAGAGAGATCACAAGTAGGCAGAGAGGCAGGCAGAGAGAGAGGAAAGCAGGCTCTCAGCGGAGAGCCCGATGCGGGACTCGATCCCAGGACCCTGGGATCATGACCTGAGCTGAAGGCAGCGGCTTAACCCACTGAGCCACCCAGGTGCCCCTCTTCTATGTTTCTTAAGTCAATGACTAAAGCCAGAGAGGTAAAATCAGTAGTTGTTATCTGTTTTGCAACTCCTGGGAAACAAATGACTGTTCAGTCTGTTGATTTCTTATCCAGTCTCCTTTCCTGGCTCTATGGATCCAAATGTCAGAATCTGGACAATTCTTCAATGAAAAGAACAACTAACTTTATTTTTTTTTCCCTTTCAATCAAAAACCCATTTTTTTAAAACAAACAAACAAACAAACAAAAAACATCTCAAATGTCTGATTTCCACTCTCCTTTTTCTGATTCACAACACGTCTAGTAACTCTTGGGCACTGCTATTCAGGTAAATAGTATACTCAGAAATTATCATTATAGTATATTTCTATAGTAAATGCCTATGATATATCAGTATATGGTATATGTAGCATTATTATTTAGATAATGTTTTTAGGACAGGCACTACAAAATATTTTAAATATAAAACAAAAAATAAAATTAATAATATCTGGGAGAATAGAAAATAACTTTAAAAAATAATGAATACTGTTTTTCTGAAAATAAATAAATTGGGGGAAAAAAAACTACTTTACCCTTTCCTACCCTCATGTCTCTTTAAACTGTTTTAAAAGTAGATACTATAGCATGCTTCACTAAGCACACATGTATTATTTTGTTCATGTAAAGTCACATTTCTACATTTTTACAAATAAAAGGATTTACAGAATACTACAACAAATAGTTTTCAATGTAGGCACCAATTGTGATAAGTAGGGGATAGATCTTAATAGCCACTAGGGCAGGAGAAAGCACTGTCATTTATGAGAATAACTGTGGAGAGGGAGTGATAAAAGGTTAGAGGAAGAGGGAGGGGAGCAAGAAATGGAAGAGAGGATAAAAGGGAAAGGGAGAACTGTGGAGGAAAGGTGAGGGGAAGGGAAGGGATGGGAGGATAAAGCAGTCAAGTCAGGAAAAAAATGGGAAGGAAAGAGGAAAGACAGAAGTAAAAGGAAAAGAAAAGAGAAAGCACCACCACTTAGAAAATATTTGTTGTATTTATTTCTTTTCTTTTTTTAAGATTTTATTTATTTGAGAGAGACAGAGATAGTGACAGAGATAGACAGAGCACAGGTGGGGAGAAGATGGAGAAGCAGGCTCCCCATTGAGCAAGGAGCCTGATGCAGGACTCTATCCAGGACCCTGAGTTCATGACCTGAGCCAAAGACAGACACTTAACTGACTGAGTCACCCAGGTGCCCCTATTGTCTCTATTTTAAAAAATGGGGGAAGGGGAAAATAGAATAAGGAATTGTTATGGCCAAGATTAGCTAGTTAGGATCTCCATCATGTAAAACTTGGTTCAGACTCTGAAATACAAGGGAACTATAGTTCACTGATAAAGATATACAATAAATGAATGTCAGATTCTCTGTTCATTATGGGGCTCACTTTTCATGGTGAGAGAATGAAACTAAAGAATAATAATTGATTTTCAAAATGTGGTCCCCAAGATCTGAAACAGCCTGACCAGGGAGCTGGGCAGAAATGCAGATTCTTAGGGGTCAGAAGATACCCACGAAATCAGAAATTCTGGGAGCGGGGTCCAGAGATTTGTGTTTTAAATGATTCTAAAACATACCGAGGTTTTAAAATCTCTGACTGAAACCATATCTTTTCAGGTAGAGCAATCTGCAGACTTTCTCAGGTGGTAGTATAATAATGTTTCCAGAAAGGGCATAGGACACAGATCAACGGACGTTAGTTGAAGTGAGTGCTGGTGAACCAACTTTTCTAAAATAAAAATCTAAAGCTACAGACATATTCTTCCTTTTTTTCTTGCATTTTTCAATAAGGCATGAATTCATTTATAGCTACATTTCTAATTCTTCTCTGCCCAACACCCTAACTTCTCTCAGGGTCCTTCAGTCAGGCAGGGCCCCTGAGGCTGAATTCTCTGAGGACTGGAGTTCTAGGGATGATGCATTTTGAGACCTTATCTATGAGTCCCCTTGTGGTTCATACTCTGGACATTCAGGACTACAGTCCTCCCAGAACATGGAACAGAGGTTTTCTACCATGAGACAAAATCAAGACTTTGCTAGGCAGCTAAAAATCTAGATGAGTGTTGGATTTCCCCATCATAAGATTTTTAAAAGTCTTGTAAACTTTTACTGAAAAATTATTGCTGTTACCTGTTTTGACCACAGTCATAAACAAGTTGTGTGCTAGAACCGAGCCACATCTTTTCTTCGGACTTGAATTTTTTTTTTTAATTTCTAAAATAGATTTTATTTATTTGAGAGAAAGCAAGAGAAAGCACAAACAGGGAGGAGAGGGAGAAGCACCTCCCCCCAATCTGGGGCTCGACCCCAGGACCCTAAGATTATGATCTGACCCAAAGGCAGCAACTTAACCAACTGAGCCACCCAGGTGCCCCAGAACTGATTCGTTTTTAAAGAACTGCAAAGCGAGGGCACCTGGATGGCACAGTCTTTTGAGCCTCCAATTCCTGGTTTTGGCTTGGGTCATGATTTTAGGGGCATGAGATCAGCCCTGTGTAGGGCCCTATGTTCAGTGCAGAGTCTGCTTGAATTTCTCTCGCTCCCTCTCCCTCTGCCCTTCCCCCCACCATGTGCTCACTCTTGCACACACACTCCCAAATAGATCTTTAATTTTTTTTAAAGGAACCTCACAAGCCAGTTGTAAAACATGGCTACTTATTAGAAAATATATAAATAAGCATGGTAATAAAAAACATAATCTCTATATATTCTAAAATAGACACACACACACACATGCACTGCAATATATACTAAATATATACTGAAATACCCACTGTTTACTAACCTCTGTGATTTAAGGTTCATCTACATCAATTGTACCCAAATATCATAACACTATGTAATGATGTATATTGCGCATTTCCTCCCAATTCTGCATGCAGTGACATTGCGTGTACAGTCCACATCAGTCACAGGGACGTATTTATACCATGAAAATTGACAAACATGACAAATCATGATGACTTTTTCTCTCTTGAGAGTCAGTTGTTAAATTTTTACCTGCACATCACTGGCTATGACTAAAGATTTCACGAAGTCCTATTAAAAACTGCTTTTGAGGAACAGACCATAGACACTGTGGAAAAACTACCATAAAGAGAGGAAATGTCATGTAGTCATAAAAGCCAAAGTTATTCTGTTAAAAAATTTCTTATTCAACTGATTATAAGATAAAAATAAAATATTGGCATTTTTTCATTTAATAAAAACTTACTGTACAAAAGAAAGGGTACATGGCTGAAATGCAAACTTCTGGTAAATGTCTAAGATTTATTTCTTGTTTAATAAAGATCCAGACAGTATGGTATTACTTTCTCTTTTTGCTGATTTTTATCCATTTGTTTCTCCCTTACTATGATGGCACTTCCATTCACTTTAAACTATATCTCTGCAGCTTCTTTTCTGAAAATGTGAAATGTCCTTTTGAAAATCAGCTCTTACTAGTGAGTGTGAAGTAAATGGTTTCTTTTTGTCAGCCTTTTAAAAAGGAAAAATAAAAGGATAGAGCACAGTGAAATTATTGAAGCAATTGAACTGGCATGTTTCATACTTCAAATTAGTATTGTTAGGTGACTCTGTGAAGATAAAATCTCCAGCCTTGAGAAATTTGTATTGTGAAATGGTTTCCTTATCAGTGAGGTTAATGAAGATGTCAGCAAATGGGATGAGGCTTTGCCAAATGGAATTACTTTCACCTCCAGTCCAACTTGGAAAAGGTGTTAATCAGTATATTAATCTTATCAGCAGCTGAGAAGGAGGATTTGGATGTGGCCATTTCTTCTATTCATTAGAAAACTCTGAAAAGATAATTATTCTCAAAATCCATATTATCTATACTATGAAAGGAAGAAGAAAAAAAAAGAAACCTTTTGCTAAAGCAAAGACCTTTGTAAGGCAAAGACAAAGATAGATAGATGTGCCAGAAAGAATTTTGAAAGAATTTATATAGGAACATACCTAAAAAAGTATTTAAAGTTTTCTGGAGTATTCAAGAGATAACCAAGGATAATCATCATACAATCACCACAACATAGAAAAATAATTATTTCATTGAACATTATCAATACCACAACTGAAAGTGATATGCACATTTGAAAATGTCAAGGTGTAAAATAAAAGCAAACTATACTGCCATAAAGTTTACTGCCTTGTACCCACATTCTGGATATTAAAAGTGGATAAAAACCCCTACCTCACACTATATATAATAATAAATTCTAGTAGGACTGGAGACCTGTCAAAGGTAAAATGATACGCGTTCTGGAAAATAAAATAGTAGAACATTTTCCTAACATATGCTAGTCAAAGATCTTTTAATAAGACACAGAATCATTCAGCCATAAAGGAAACAATTGCTATTTAGGATTACATCAAAGCTAAGAACACCTGTTCATAAAAAAATAAATTAATAAATATTAAGGGAGTGAAAATGTCAAGCACAGAATATGATTGAAGAAGATTTAGGAAATACATCTAATAAACAAAGAACTAATATCAAAATATGTAAAGAATTCCCATAAATCAATAATAAAAAAACAGGAAGACCTAAATTTTAGATAATGGCTGAAAGACATGAACAGGTATTTCACACACAAGCTATTCTAACCTCCAGTAAGTTTGTGAAAACTTAATTATTAATTATTGTAAACTTAAGTATTAATTATTGCAGAAATGTAAATTAAAGCCAAATGAGATACTTTACACAAGAACCTGAATAGAAATTAAAAGATGGCTAATACAAAGTATGGATGATGATGTAATCTGAATTCTCATGCATTGCTTTTATATACCAGTGATGGAAATGTAAATTGATAGAAATATTTTGAAAAAATGGTAATACTTAACAAATATCCAGTGTAATTTTTCTTTTACTTTATATCGCAGAATGGCAATGGCTACTAGGTCTCAAACCACTAGCTTCGATCAATTAGTGATTGTGATTCAAAGTTAACATAATTAATTTTATAATGTGGTACTGTTTATATATGATTTCTTCATGAAACTAGGTTCTTAAGGAGATAAAACAAAGTAAAATACATTTGAGTGACAACTACATATGCCCTTAGGTTATGTATAATCTTTGCACCACAAACCTTGCATTTTCTGAATCAACATTCATCAACAGAAAATTCTGGATCACTTGCTTCCCAGATAAGTCATTTTCATTTTTAAAAAGGCTACGTAAATGTGATAACCTGGAAAATTCTGGTGAAATATTTCAGGAAGATTATGCTTTCTTTCATCCACTGCATCATATGATATGCATTCCCCCTGTTGACTGGCGGGTCTAACCTTTGAGAAATAATAAGAAGCAAGCTGTATTGTACAGGTGGGCCTTGTTTGCCTAAGATCACAAAAGCATGATCTCAATCCAGGATAATGGAGGTCTGAATCTTTAATTTATTGAAATAACTTCATTTCAGAAAAATCAGACAACACTGACTTTTCTGTGATCACTTTATTCTTGTGTCAGCCTAAGAATTATTTTGTTTTTCTCTCCCTGAAGTTTAATTGGAGATCCAAACAAAACAAAAAATGACAGGACAAGAAAGTTAAGGATTTTATTTATTTATTTGACAGAGAGAGATCACAAGCAGGCAGAGAGGCAGGGAGAGAGAGAAGGGAAAGCAGGCTCCCTACTGAGCAGAAAGTCTTATGCTGGGCTGGGTCCCAGGATCCTGAGACCATGACCTGAGCTGAAGGCAGAGGTTTAACTCACTGAGCCACCCAGGTGTCCCAGGCAGGAAAGTTAAGATAGAAGAGAATGAGCCCACTGAATGTGGCTGCACATCATACAAAAACTCAGCCAAGGGTTAAGGAGCAACCACAAGCCACTGTCCAAGCCTGAATCCTGACTCTGGGTCATGTCAACCTGGAGGAAAGGATGTTATACCAAAGCACCCTTCACTCTTCTAGGCACATTCCCTAGGGCCACACCCATCTAGAAGGGCAGACTTTTTATTTGTCCCTTCGCTAGGGAAATAAATCTCAATCGCACTCTCTTTTAATCAGATCAAATACTCCATGTAACTCTGGACTTGGATAAAAAGCTAGTATCTCTAGACCTAAGTATACTCTGAATTTATGCCATAAAATGATTATATATACTACACATTTGGAAGAAAGATAAAAAAAAAAAGTAAAGCATTCAGAAACCTGAGTCCCAGATCTGATATTTTCAACAAATCCTGAAATTATCTACCATTTGACTCTTAAACTCTTTTAGCAACGAAATTGATGACAGTGAAGCCAAGGTCCATCATGTTTACATTAAATGAAATGACAGACAAAAAAATGCTTTGAAAATGTTCCAAGAAAGCCTGGGTGACACAGTTGGTTAAGCAGCCAACTCTTGGTTTCAGCTTGGGTCATGATTTCAGTGTCCTAAGATCAAGACCCGTGCTGGTTCTGTGCTCAGCAGGGAATCTGCTTGAGATTCTCTCTCCCTCTCCCTTTGCCCTTCTGCTCATGTTGTCTCTGTAAAACAAATAAATCTTAAGAAAGAAAGAAAGAAAGAAAGAAAGAAAGAAAGAAAGAAAGAAAGAAAGAAAGAAAGAGAAAAGAAAAGAAAAGGAAAGAAAAGAAAAAAGAAAAGAAAGAAAATGTTGCAAATATTATCCAAATGCAAACCATGACGGCTAGGCAAAAGACATTTTGTTGTTTTGTTTTGTTCTTTACGACATACTTTCTGATTCTGGCTTTTTGTCTGCTTCACATCATCTCCTCCCTCCCTGCTCCCAATATTGCAATAAGGGTTTAAAACCAGAGTCACTTTTCCCATCAGTAGTCACAGGATGCTTAAGTTTGTTGTTGATTTTCTTTTTAATTTAATTAGAATTTTTAATGAAATAATTGCAACTCTACATACTTTGCATGGTGATTTAGAGGATTATGTTTACTTTGAGGATTTTTTTGAAGTCTTTGGAGGAGAACAGACAATAAACAGAATATGAATAAAATCATCACAGCAACGCAATGAGAATAGTGAAAAGGAAAATGCTCGGGAAATTGCACTTGTATATCAATGTGTGTGGTGTTCTCAAATATCCTCAACAAAGCCATTCAGTCATTTGTTACATTATAAAAAAGGAGGAGATCTCCTGAGCCTTGCCATTTTGCTTGTCACATCATCGACTCCATATTCCTCAAAACCCCTGAAAAACTTGATCACAATCTCTGAGGTACTGTTTCCCTTTGCACTCCTGTTCTGTAATTCCCTCCTTTGCTTGGAGATTAATTAATTTCCTTTATTTGAATATTCTTTTGCACTAGGAAGCATAAGTAGATCATAAAGCAATACACACACACACACACATATACAGCAAATTTGTTAACTATAAAATATTATGTGTTAATTTAATATAATGATGATGAAAGTCAACAAAGAAATCTATCATTTTTTAAATAAATGCATGTATTGATGATCTCTTATCATGCTTCAGGATGAATAACTACATTCATTTAATTCTCACAACAATCCTATAAGAAATGAATAGTTATCTTTGTCTTTTATATATTGTGCAGGAAAACGTTAAGTGCTTGTAAGGAGATCACTGGACAAAAAGTCTGGACTCCTAAGTATCAGCAAAGCAATTTACACTGGCAACTACACCAGACTATACTAGTGGACAGAGTCTATGAGGTTGACATGTCTAGGAGCCCTCCCTTCAGTCCCACCTGTCAAGCTTACTTCACCTTGCTGTGCCCCAAGTCCCCTCTGCCAACTGAAGAAATGGGGTTTCATCATCTGTAATGTTCCTGCCAGCTAGAAAAGTTCCTAAGTCAATGGGAAATATGCCTATAACTTGATGACAAATCAGTTTAAAATGTTTTATTTCTCTGAGCATCTTACAAACTACACGCAAAAGTTTTATAAGCCAAAATTATGTATACATTTTAAGAAATCTCCATAGACTTTATTTCCGCAGATTGATTCTTAGTTTTCATGGAAATTAAAGTGGAAAGCAGCTCATATTTGCAAGTTAGACTTCCAATTACAGACTTTGTAATGCAAATTTAAAGTTCAATTCTGGAAGCAAAAAGGATAAAAAGGAAAACCAAGGCCTTAAAAAGGAGGATTCCTTATTGCCTTCGTGAACTTAATGATTTCTAGAAAGCAAAGTAAGTAACAGCATTCTGATTTATCTTCACTTCCTTTTATCCAGGTCCCACTCAGTTCCTTTCCCTAACTGTGTTTGGACATAGCAAATTCATTTTTCACATGTTCTATTTCTAATAATAAACTAAAAAATGAGTAACTATATTTTCTTACCTGCTTTAAAAGTTTATGTGTTGTTTTTAATGAAGTGGCAACCAAAACTGAGTAACAGAGGCTTGTTAAAAATTAGTATGTATTAAGCACTTTGCTCCAAGCAGAATAAAACTTTTCATCTAGAATAGGTGAAGTCAATGCCCCTGGTGGTAAGAGGGCAGGATCAAGTCACACCCTCTGCCTTTATCACGCTTTCATTCAGGACCTTATGCCTGGCTGTTAGCAGTCTCAGAAGGCAGAAATATCTAACTCTGATCAACCTGCACGCCCTCCATCTCCAAGTCTGCTTTCCAGAGGTTTGGCAGTTGGTTAAATTCTGCGACTAAGAAATACAAATTTCTGACTTGAAGGCCTCCTTTCATATCCTTTTCCCTCTCGTTAACTTTTCTTTCATCTGGTGTCAACGACTTCTAATCTCTAATATCAGGAACAAACTTAGTCAATTTTTCTTGCTCACCCATTTTTCACTTGGGCAACTCTGGTTAATTATTCAACGTCCAGCTTAAGCCTCAACTCTTTTGGGAAAGAATTTCTGGGAGCACCAAGACAAACACTATCCTCTCTAAGCCTCTGTGGCATGTTTAATGGGCATGACCTTGAACTGTCATTTATCTGGCAAATATTTATTGAGTGTAGTGGTCAGGGGGAATATAGGTGTAAAGAAGATAGTGTTCTTATCCTCATGCAGTTGATGTACTTTAAAAAGTAATACAAGGGGCGCCTGGGTGGCTCAGTGGGTTAAAGCCTCTGCTTTGGCTCAGGTCAGGATCTCAGGGTCCTGGGATTGAGTCCCGCATCAGGCTCTCTGCTTCAGCCGGGAGCCTGCTTCCCCCTGTCTGTCTCTGTCTTCTGTCTGCCTCTCTGCCTACTTGTGCTCTCTGTCAAATAAATAAATAAAAAATAAAAATAAAATAATAAAAAGTAATACAAAACTTTTGTATATAACTAAATAAAATACAAAGTTAGTGAATGATATAATACCAAAAAGGGGTTGGGGTGGTACAAGGGCAGACAATCTTCATTTGAAAGAGAGGGTACTTTGAAAACATGAGAACAATTCAGAATATATATTTAACACTCCCACTAGTCTTAGAAGATGGGGAATACTTGTATATGGTTTGCAGACAGTTCTATTTCTACCACTCCTCAAAATGCTTAGGATATACCATGACCTAAATAAGTATTGAGTAATGAAATGAATGAATGATGTATTCACCATTAATGAATAATGAAAACGATGATGAGTTATATTTCCATTTTCTATGTTATTATTGGTATATGTGGAAGCTTACCTCAGTTACTTAGATGAGGGAACATGCATAAAATATTCTTTTTGGAGACACTGTTTCCTTTTTGTTCAATAGGAATAATAATATCGATATTAAAAAAAACTATCTGGAGAGTTGTAAAGTACCACATGTTAAAAGTATTTAACAACTACTATGTATTTAAAAATAGTCTTTCTTATGAGACACCTGGATGGCTTAGTCAATTAAATGCCCTACTCTTGATCTCAGCTCAGGTCTTGATCTCAGGGTCCTGAGTAGGGACATGAGAAGCATAGAGCTTAATTAAAAAAATAAACAAACAAAAATACAGTTTCTCTGTCATGTAGTTTTTAGCATCTGTTCCAAGGAGTCATAGACACAAATTATTATTACACTCATATGGTGTCTTGTTTTTTCTTTTGACTACATTGTTTCTGGTTTCATTGTTCCTGGGTTTATAGCATCTAATAGTCGTCCTTTCTAACATTCTTGCAGATTCCACGAGTAATTAAAAACCATGAATGATCAAAATTAATTTTCTCTTTAATCATTGCATCATGCTAAATAGGTAGTTTCATAGGTCCTCATTTTACAACTGAGGCAACTGAGGCTTAGAGATGTGACCTGTATGTCCAAGGCCCACAATTATGATGTGGCAGAATCTGTATATTATCCTCAATCTCCTGATCTGAGAGTTTAGATAAAACTCTTTGTTATAAATGCATCCCATTCTCTTATTCTGCACACATAATTTCTTCAACTATTGAATTATTATGGATAATGGCAGCATAATAAATTGACTTAAGTTCCTAACAGAATTGTGGATAAATGTGAATCCTATCTCTCCTTGAGCATTTCCAATGACATATTGCTTTTGTGTTCCTGGAATGTCTGATCCGTGTTTATATACATCTGATCCATGTGTCTGATCTGGGTGTCCATGTTTGTGCATGAATATATATATAGTCTGTATATTTGTATAAATAAATACAGAATTTATTTTAATATAGAATTTAATTCTATCATATATTGCATATATAATATATATCTCTACCTATAGAATATCATAGACATTTATAATTATATGATATTGATTGTTTAGGATATAATAGTTTATATCATTATGTAAGGTTAATATTCATTACATAATAGTTCATTATCATATAATAAAATAGTTTAAATATTAAATTGACATTTAAAAAGTACTTGTTCTCCCCCTAAAAAAAGTGACAATGTAAAAATAATAATAATAATAACAACTTATTTTCCCAAAAGCATTTACAGGTGAAATAATGAAATAAACTCAAGCTTGAAGAGCTCAAATACCACAAGAAATATCACTCAGCTGATAGGTAAAACAAAAACAACCTTTTGGGTGCTCAGTGGGTTAAGCCTCTGCCTTTGGCTCAGGTCATGATCTCAGGGTCCTGGGATCGAGCCCCTCATCGGACTTTCTGCTCAGCAGGGAGCCTGCTTCCCCCCCCCCCGCCCCCGTCTCTCTGCCTGCATCTCTGCTTACTTGTGAGCTCTCTCTCTCTCTGTCAAATAGATAAATAAAATATTTTTAAAAATTTTAAAAAATTTAAAAATTTTAGGTTTAATGTCCACTATTCTTTCCATTATGCCATCAGACATTGTGTTTTATACTGAGTCAAGACATCTCTTTTTGTAATTCCTAACCTTTGATCCTCATCCCCAACTTAAGAGCAATCCTCGATGTTTACTCTCTGCACTATAGTAGGCATTAAAAATATAGATTTTGAATGTTGAATGAAGATTGGTTTGAAAGCAGCTGTTTTCCAAGCTAAGCAATCTCTGCTTCTTTATTTTCTATATTTAAGTTGACATAATACTTAGAAAGTCATCATCCAAAGGTCTCTGATCAGCTTGAAAAGAATTTGCAAGAAGTGTAGGAGATAGACCTGACTGCATTATATGAATGGAACTCTTTTTTTTTTAAATAAATGATTTCAATATATTACCTTGCATATTCCTCATCTTACGAAATTGGTGAAAGTCATTGTTTAAAAACCCCAGTTAACAAAAAAAACCACCTGCTTACATATCTAAGTAAAAACACTGGTTATAAAGAGCTATCATATATGGAATACTGGTTAATTTTTCTTTTTATGGATCTCAGAATAAAGTTATAGAATGTGGGCTTTCACCAAGGCAGGGAGCCAGAGAGTTTTATTCTGTTTTGGAATAGCCTACGTGAACGGTTGTGTGTTTGAGGAAAAGAAATTCCTCCTTTCTTGTAGAGCACATCAACAGCAACCGCTCTGGTCATTTGTTTCTTAGATGCGAACTCTGGAGGCTAAAGACAGCAGAATGTCTATGACTCCAGACATTTCTTGAATTCCCTGAGTTCTGGGAGTACTTTGTGAAGGTGCATGAGCGTTCTCAGTTCTTACAGAGAGATAGAAGGCTTCCTTTCACACTGCAGTTACCTGCACACCACTTTCTCTTACAATATGGTAAATCAACTAGTCAATCCGGGAAGTGGTAGTACCCCAAGGAGCATAGCCCTCGTGTTCAAAAAAGTCTATTTCTCTGTTTTATGTCCTGGAGTTGCAATATGGATTGTGACAATAGGATGATTTGGCTGACCTCACAGAAAACAAAATAACAAAAGGAAAATAATCAGATTTGTTGTGCGGGATGCTGGCAGATGCTGGGAATAAAAACAGAACAGCAGCAGTCAGCCATGTTCTGCTATGGGTGAAGTTTAGGCAATCAATACGGGATCGTGTCTGAGAGCACCTGAATCCAGTCATGAATCGAGCAAGACACATTAGGAAAACTTCTCTGTCCTTATATTTGCCCTGAAGCTAAGAAACAAAATATGGTCAGTAAATAATCTAACTTATGGATTTTAGATTTCACTCATTCCCCACTTTACTTTTGCTACTTTCTTTATTGCACAAAATAAAGTAAAAGAAAAATAACCCTGATTTTTTCCCCCAGTTTTTAATTACAAATTGAGTAGTGAACTTTCACATGCAACCTTTCATTATAAAATACTTAAAGGGTATGTTTCTGAAAAGGATCTATATACTCCCTCCTTAAGGAAGAAAGGGACTAATTTTGATTTGCTTTAGATATATATATGTTGAATGTTTCTTAATATACTTTAAAAACACTAAGCAAATGAAACGTAAAACTATACATCAGATAGTGATTTCGTTCCCATTGGCAGGAAGAAGTAGGCATCACAATTTTAAGACTAAGGATTGTGATTTTAGATTTATTCTAAAATCTAAAGTGGACTGGCAATTGTTACACCTTGGAAGTTTCTAAAAATGTGTATATGATCCACCCCATTGAGGTTCCAGTTGGGTGGATCCAGTGTGAATGCCCTCACCCCAAACAATGTTAAGTTCACCAACAATACTATTAGTGAGTACATGAAGAAATGAGAGTTCCAATACACTCCTGGAGGGGATGCAGACTGATAAATCACTTTGGAACACAATTTGACATTAGCTAGTTAATTCAAAAATACACTTATCTTTTGTCCCAGCAGTTTGACTCCTTAATATATATACTCAAGAAATTAGTGATTGTTGCCTATGTGCAAAAGTGCTCATATTAGCATTGTTCCTTGTATCCCTAACCTGGAAAATGCTCAATAGTCATCACTAACATGAATAAATAAAGGGTAATAAAATCCTATAATTGAATACTATACGAAATGAAGAGCAAACTACACTGACCCATAGCAAATCAATCTCAAAAACATATGGTTACACAGAAGAAACAGGTACAAAACAACACACAGAGTGTAATTCCATTCATGTATAGCGCAACCTCAGGCAAAACTCAAAATGTGGTTAAAGATGCACATATTTGTAAAGAAAACAAGAAATTAGTATCACAAAACTTAGGATTGGTTACACCAAAAGTAGACAATGCATTGTTTACTATTTGGCTTCACCTACTTTTATTTCAAGGTTTGTCGTCCCCCGCCCCCCTTTTGGCTACTTGCAATCTTCTCTTTCATTCCTCTTTCCTGTTATGGACCATATTCAACCAGTAAAACTACTTGGTGCTGTGTACATACTGCTCAATACTAATATCTTCTCTTTCTGTATTATTTCACACAGTCCATTGCCTTATTCACCTGCTAGGGAACAAAAAGTCATGCTGCATCCCGCTATGTGAAATCACACTAAATAGCACTTTCAGAAGAAATAAACAAAACACCCACCACTTCAGCTGGAATTTGTGCTAGCCTCCAAATAGCCTCTCTGGATTTCGGTACCTTCTCTCTGAGAAATGTAGACTCAAAATAAAGTATATCACATGTTCTGTCACCTCTCTCTCTCTCTAAAAGACTGCTGGAAAGGTACTAGGGAGAAGCTAAAGTAGTTTCCTTTCTAAAGTGAGCAGACACGGGGCATTGGATGTTATCTGCTTGCTGTGGCTGATTAATACGCTGGGGAAGAAATGTGCAAAATGAACAGTCTGGACTGTTTCCATGGTTGCCAAGCTTTGCATAGAACAAAAGGAAGGAGGCCTCGGAAGGTCCCTCAGTCCTGGAGTTAAACATGATTGAGTCCTGGAATTGCAGAGGAAAGGGGTATGTATGCATTGCAAATGGAAGTCCATATACACTAAAAATCTCACAACCCCACTGCAACCACCACATAATCACTTGGGGGATGATACACAATATTATCACACTACTTGACTATAGTAGAATGCTATACAAAACTTCATGGGGAAGGAGATTGGCCTTTACTCAGCGCATTCTACACTTGGAACTAGCTAGGCTGTCTTTGTACCAGAAGACATAATCATACTTTCTCTTAATCTAACAGATGAGAGACTAAGACTCAGAGAGATCAAAGAAACTGTCCCGAGACAAACACCTGAGCCTTTTTCTCTCCAATCCAAAGCCAGGGCTGCATCTACCGTAATACAGACTGGCATCACACAACTGGTCGATGTAAGACATCTGTGGAGTATTCTGACAAAGTGTGTTGTTGAATACTATTTATACTAAGGAAGCTTTTCAAAACATTATCTGTATTCATTTAGTGTAGACTCCACTTTGAAAGAAAAGCTTATACCAATATTATAGATGGCCATGTGACTTTTAAGTGATTAATTCAATTTTATGTAATGAAGTCTATGAATTTTATAAGTGGTCATGTGCTCCTCTTTGTAATGACCTCAAAAATGCTTAAAGTCAAATTTGGGACCTAGCTCAAGCTCTCAAGCTCATGGGTTAAACCCTCTCCCACCCGACTACTCCTATCTTCCCTTCAGTTATATCTACTTTTTCTCATCATATACTTCTAATTATATATTCTTTTGAGGAATCACATATGCCGACACATTTATGTCGGTGGAGAAAAGGCATGATAAGAATAACAACTCTCTTTAAAGTCAAGCTTCATGTTTCAGTTCTTAAAAATTTCATAATCTGGTGGTTAGTCTTAGAGAATCTCTTCCCTACTCATGCCTCCGATTTCTCTTTCCACACGTCTTTTAAAAGTGTCTAATATGTTGTGTTATAGAGATATCTGCTAGGGACAACTAAAAAATCCATTTCATCTTGTTATATCTTTGTCAGAAGAATGAATTCTGCTCTGTCTCAATCCGACCTCTCAAATGTTATGCTTTGACAGACTCTCTCTCCTTCACCTGTCAGACAGTCTTGGAAATAAGAGGAGAAAAACACGTAGTAAATCACTCCGGATGTATCTATATTACAGAGGAAAAATCAAATGCAGGATTGGAATATAGTGATTCTATTTCCTCCCAGGAAAATGGGGGGGAGGGGTGGAATTTACACAAGCTTATTTTTTATATCTTGAGAAACACATGGGCACATCGCACTAGTTACGTTTAAATTCTAATATTTGGCAAAAGAGGCTCTATTCTCCTCTGGTCATTCACTTTTGTCACTCCTCATCATACACAATGACTCATGCAGGCAAAAGCTCATCTCTATTACAATGCCAAGATATAATCTATGAATAAATATGGCCTCTGGAATCCCAAAGACATTTAAAACCAGTTTACCGCTACAGTATGTTGGGATATCATATTCATATTTTTCCTATCAGTTTGCCTAGACCCTCATATGAGCCACACATAAGCATTTCCTTCTTAGAACAATTGGAAACAGAACTTGTATATCATCAAACCTCCTCCTTTTTTGTTGGACTGTTTTTTGATTCTCCCAGTTCTGGTGCTTATCACTTCCATGATCTTCTTCATCACTATACGCAACCTTATAATTAAGGCAAAGAGCTATACAGCAAGAGAGGCTGCAAAAGTCAAATGTAGGCCTACCTTTGGCCTCTGAGAGCTCCTGTAACTGTCCACTCCCAAGTTCAAAGCACTCAGAGAACTAAAAATTTTGCCACACAGAACTGAGCTTTACTCAACACCTAACACCCAGCACCAATAGACCTTGGAGGAATCCCTGTTTCAGTTTCAATATACCTGATGAACTCCAAAATTGCATAATTATCACATGTCAGCTTAAAGAGGGTCAACATCAAGCATTTGGGATCAAATTCAGAATGCAGAATGACAGAGGTCTGTAAATGATCTCAATGATGAGGAAAAAAGAGAATAAATGAAAATCCAAAGGTGACTCCCACCATCCACTGCTTACTAGGAATGCAGTCTCCTTCCATTCAGGTAGGGGATATTTCCTAGCATAAACCAGTAGTCTTCTCAGGCCAAATCTAGAAACCTGGAAATGCCAATCTGCAACTTTTGGAGTTAGAAGGAACATATTCATGGATAAGTGTGAGAGAGGAGATTCATATCTAGATATAAATAAATGTATTAATTTAAACATTACATAAAATATTTAATTATATAATAATGCAACATAGATGCCATATATACTAAAGATAGATCACATAAGGTATAGATAGTATGTATGTATATTTTTAAACCATATATAAAGGCTCAGAGAATTACAATATATAGAGTCCTTTAACTACTTACACACAAAGCTAGTCATAAAGCCCCAAATCCTTTTTCTGAGTTCAATGGTCCTATCTGCCATAATATACTTTTCACTTATTTGAGTAGGATCTATATTTTGAAGATCATTTGTTTTTCTTAACAATTACTGGAATGCTGTACACAGAACAAGTGCTCAATACATTTGTGATGAATGCATTATAAAACAAGTCTTCATCCTGATACTTGAACACATGTAAAGAGATGGGAAGGTTTAAATAAAATGACATTTCAAGTAAAATCTTGAGTCCGGCAACAGCAACCCTGTATTCTAAGCCACTGAAGTTAAGAACAGCAGGAAGCATTTCCTAAAACAGGGGATGAGATCCACTTTCCCATGGAGTAAAAGATTTACCCCATGTTCGAATCTCTCATCTTGTAAAAATGTATTGCACTTGCGTAGCCATCTGTCCTCCCTGAGTTCCAGTATAGTATCTGATCAGCTCAACAGGTGGTTGTTTGGAGAATTAAATGAGAATGCATATATATGGTGAATATCAAGCTTGTTACAAACTGCAAGTCCCTATATAAGTATACAAATAAAATTTGTGATTTAGTCATGTGGCTAATATTGCAATAATATCTATACTTCTATTATAATTTATTTATGATATGCTGCAAATCAGTTTGCCAGATAACAGAATCTTAATAAATGTTAGTTGAATTCACGTGCTTCACTGTTAGCGTGTGCATTGTTTAGACCACTATTATTTCTTTGTTTTCCCTTGAGTTTACAAAATGTTCACTTCTCCCAGTTATCACCATCATTCCAATATTATATGTATATTCAAACTTCTCTCCTTGATATTGAAGGAATCTGAATATTTTCATTAGGATAATTTTTCCAGGTTCTTTGCCATTTGCTTTTTGTTCTAATACTGCTAACCCATTCAAACTTTTTTACTATATCCAGTCTGGACAAAATTTACTGAATATGTTGTGTTACAAATATTGGTTCATAAACCTAATTGGAGTTCAGAACAATTTTTTTTTCTTTAGATGCAGTAGTTTGAGAATGAAAAGCCTTAAATTTTAATCCTGGTTCTGGCCTTAGACAGCTTTATGACAAATAAACTGTTTAACCTCTTTGTACTTCTAGTTCTTTAGCTGCTAAAACCTGGCTGTTATTATCTAATTATTTTTCTCATTTTATAAAAAAATTAGGCATATTAATTTTTAAGGAGAATTATGGTTTGGAATTACATGATCTGCATTAATCAGTTAGTGTTTTTTGACACAAGAATAAGGTCAGTGTGGCTAGATGGCAGTGGTGTAATCAGTCACATACCCTGCTAATGCAGTTCTAACTTGCCACAACTGTTATGGAAAGTAATTTGTAAATATATAAATCAAGAGCCCTAAAAATATTCATAGCCTTGATCGCCTACTGCTAATCTCAGAGACTATTCTAATGTTATAATTTATGCAACATATATTTAACACATATATTCCCAGTGAGATTACAGTAAGAAAACTAGACAATTTACTATATAGCAATAGAAGCAACAAATTCAAAAAATGGAAAATTATGTGGCCATTAAAATCATATAATATTTTCACATGGTGCAGTCCATAGAATCATTACTTTTTTTAGCTGTCATGAATTGTATAACAATTCATGACAGCTAAAAAAAGTAATGATTCTATGACTATGTAATACCTAAACAATGAAAATGTACATAGAGAAAATGGAGTAACACATGCCAAAATAGTAACAATAGCTTTATTCAGAAGATGGAATTCTAAATAAATTTTTCTAAAATGTGTATGTATTTCTTACCCATTGTTTAAAAAAAATAAAGGAAACAAAGTGCTAATAAATTCTAATAAAAAGTGTTGTCAGATTTCAGTTTCAACACAACGAAGCACGGTTTTGTAGTATTCAAATCAGTCTAGAGTTTCAGGTATGAAGATGAAATTGTGGGTAGTGGGAAGTGTCCACATGTAGGGTAGTTTTGTCACATTGTCAGGTCATTTTGTTTGGTAACCAAAGAGTAAATGGCAGTTGCCCTCGAACAATTTTAAAGTCCTTTTAACTCTTGGCACTTACAAGCCTAGAAAATTCCAAAAGTGGTTTTTAGTCTACAACTCCCTGTTTCCATTTGAAGTTGATTTATTTTGCTAGTCCATTAAAACCTATTTTTTAAAAAAATTACCTCCTCTACAATTCTAATAATTTAGAACTAAAACATTTATAGTTTTTGTCTAATAATAAAAATGGTTCACATTTATTGATCTTTGGGAGACACTTAACTCACTTTGCCAAGCACTTCACATGTGTCATCCAGATAACCTTACCAGATAGGTTGTATTATCCCATTTTACAGATGGGGAACCAATGTACAGGGAGGTTATATGATTTTTGCTCCAGCTCACAGAGTGAGTGTGCCTGACATTGCTCAAAGATTTGACCCAATTCTTAAACATAATGAAATGCAGTCTTTTGAATACAATCTTATACCAGAGACATATCTGCTTATGCCTTGAACGGGACAAGGGACTATTCTCAGTTTTCTTTCTCAAGTCAAAACAATGGGTGCAAGAACTTTCAGGTAGTTTGGGCAGTTTTCTAACAGTGAGAGTTAGCATGTTATTTCCAGTGTACAATTGTAGTAGGGGAGGAGGCAGTTCCTATAGCTATTCTCGCCAATGAGCCAGAATTGTACAAGTGTCTGTCATTGATTACAAACACACACATATATATATTTATATACAGAAATATATGTATATTTTGTGTGTGTGTGTATATATATATATATATATATATATGCCATCATAATGTTTCTGTTACTCACTTATACACTTTGAAGTTAGAATCTTTTTCAGAGTCCATAGTCTCTCATGGTTCACCTCCCCTTCCAATTTACCCAAATTCCCTTCTCCTCTCTAACACTCCTTGTCCTCCATGATATTTGTTATGCTCCACAAATAAGTGAAACCATATGATAATTGACTCTCTCTGCTTGACTTATTTCACTCAGCATAATCTCTTCCAGTCCCGTCCATGTTGCTACAAAAGTTGGGTATTCATCCTTTCTGATGGAGGCATAATACTCCATAGTGTATATGGACCACATCTTCCTTATCCATTCATCCGTTGAAGGGCATCTTGGTTCTTTCCATAGTTTGGCGACCGTGGCCATTGCTGCTATAAACATTGGGGTACAGATGGCCCTTCTTTTCACGACATCTGTGTCTTTGGGGTAAATACCCAGGAGTGCAATTGCAGGGTCATAGGGAAGCTCTATTTTTAATTTCTTGAGGAATCTCCACACAGTTCTCCAAAGAGGCTGCACCAACTTGCATTCCCACCAACAGTCTAAGAGGGTTCCCCTTTCTCCACATCCTCTCCAACACATGTTGTTTCCTGTTTTGTTAATTTTGGCCATTCTAACTGGTGTAAGGTGATATCTCAATGTGGTTTTAATTTGAATCTCCCTGAGGGCTAATGATGATGAACATTTTTTCATGAATCGAATGCACAATCTAATTCCTTCTCTACAGTTTAAAAGAAACCAAGCTGTCCAGTCTGAAAGGAACATTTTAGGCATGGTTACTTGGACACAGTGACCATATGACACCAATCCATCAAACGACACCTGCTGGGGTAATAAAGAGAAAAGACATTGAATTCTTGACTCTACCTCTATCTAGTTCTCTGGCCTCAGAGAAATTATACAAATTCTTCAAGAATTTCATAATTTGAGAAATTTATAGTGTATAATTTATTCATAAATTGGGTGATTTTTCTATTTTTCTCTTTCAGTTTTACTATGAACTAAAGCCACAGAACATCTGAACCATTTTCTTGATACTTCAGAATAATCTGTTTTACACTGCTCTCACACCATATCTTACCATCATTTTAACATTTGCAATTCTGAGTACAGATCTGAAATGCATTTGTTGCATTCATGGTGTCACATTACAAATACCATTCAGTCAGCAACTGGACAAATGCATTCAAGAAGAAATGTTTTACAAATATTCAAAAATAAAAATCTTTTTTATAAAGCAAATGAAATGTGTTTTACACCTCACTACCTTCTCCCATTGACAACCACCTATTAGTTAAATTTTCTGAAAGTCTACATATTTATAGATTCATCTCAAGTAATGTGACAGTCAAAATAAACATTAAGAAATTTTTCACTTTGTTGACTTTGCTAATCTTCAGTTCTTTTGCTGAAACATAATTTTAGCACATCTGTAATTTAGTACATTGTATAACTTGTTACTTTCATAGACCAAGGTCATTATTATTTCTGTTATATCAAAGCATGGGCCATGGAACACAAATATATTTTATTTGCACTAAGATATTACAATATGTTCTATTTAATCTTCTGAAATATATGAGAGATAAAGTGTACAAACTTACTAACAGAAGAGTTTCAGAAGAATTATAAGTGTAGGATGCATCCTAGTCCCTAATAGAGGAATATTTTTGAGTTATATGAAGCCAGATGATCTCTCATTTGACTTTTTTCCCTGTACAATGGAAAAGGATGTTTGAGTCATCCATAAAAATGTAATAATGATCAGGTTGCTACCCTTTAAAGCCATGCCCTTGGGTTTTATTGAGGGTTGATGCAAGGAACAGTCATATGCAGATGGCTTCTGCATCAGCTATAAAATCATTTTTGAAGGCATTATCCATTTACATTATTCAATGTTCCCTGTAAAAAAGACCTTGAGTGATATCCTTTTAGAACATCATATCGAGGGGAAAATGTTTTCTGTAGAAGTGATTTGCATTCTTTTGTTCTAAATAAAGTGAAAGTTTGTTTTCTAATTTTGTCCTGGATGCCAGGAAGCTCAGAGTGGTATGTCAATACTAACTCATGTAACTAATAAGTTCTTAGGGCCAATATACTCACCTCATTAATTTTATTCCAGTTTATATTTGTCTATCTTATTATAGGTAGGTTTTCATCATAAAATGTCTTAAAATCTTCTTAGAAATGGAAAAAGTATGGGATGGAAGGTAGAACACAGGTATTTTTCAATCACCTACTCTGTGAAATACTATATTAAATGAATTACATATAATATTTAAGCATTGTAATATTAACAGTAGAGCTCATAGGAAAAACAACCATGAGGGGTAAAAATATTAAGCTAATTATAATCACTGCAGCTAATCCATACATTTTATAAAAATCTATTTCTTTTCCTCAACAGCATATACACCAATAAATACAAAAGTGAAGAACAGATGCAAATTAGTTTGTAGGAAAGCCCATGATGGTGTTCATATGGGTGAACCACTCAGGATATAAATGATTGGCAGACAATCATTTTGTTTTGGGACTGCTATAGCTTTTTCAAGTTAGTTCACCGTACATGAAAACACTGGCTTTATCATTCAATAGAACAACATAATTTTTCCTTCCAGAATCTGTATGACCTACCAAGTAGTCTACCAAGTACAGAAGAAATTACTGTGATGGCAAATAATATCAGTTTCTAGAATAGGAAGGAAGGGTAGGGAGGGAGGCAATAGTTTCCTTTATGTATGAGCCATTTGGATACTGATACCAAACCTTTGCTTCCTAGGGCTCATGTCAATATAAATTATGACAGGCAGGATTATTACCCTAATCCTCTCTAACTGTATATTATTTTTTAAAGATTTTATTTATTTATTTGACAGAAATCACAAGTAGTCTAAGTACATATTATTGTCATAAAGCACGATTTCTCTGTTTTGCCCTCATAACAAAAATATTTGTTTTTTAAGAAATACTCTTATCTGTGTTCATGCCCAGAAACGCTGATAAAATTGGTCTTGCATGGGACTCTAGGTAATTAATTTTTTTTTAATTCCCCCAAGTGATTGTACTGAGTAGCCACATTTGAGAAACACTATCAGAAAACTGATTTGAAGGTGACTACTATGGAATTAACTTTCATGGCCAGTCATACATGCAATCTCTACATACTCACACAAACATAGTTACACTCATTTCTTCCTAATGTTACATGATAATATCTTCTCAACTCTTTACTCTTGTTTCCACAACCTCTATGACTTTTGCTTTGAACTCTTTGAATTTAGCATTCCCTTTAAATCTCTTCCAGAATCAGATCTCAGTTTTCATTAGTGAACTTTACTATAGCTTACTTCTCTACCACTTCCTTGCTGCAGACTAAATAATCACCACCATTGGTTGTATGGCCAGCTTTGGAATCCAAAATAGAAAAGATGTAAGAATGCTGTTTAGGATACTCAATATACATGACCAAAATTACCTTTACAAAAATATTACTACCATATAGACAAGGATGCCAAAAGACAACCAACTCTTTAGAATTATTGCCTTACCAAAATATTATGCAAACTTTGTCATAAAAATGGATTAGCTGATTAGCTCGATATTGGACTAAAGATAGATACCAAGAAATAATAAGAATTTTACCCTATGCACTTATGCCTCTGTCTTATCTTAAAATTTAGTATATAAAAAATGGTTACTTTATTACAAACAGTGCTTCATACATAGAAGATTTTTAAAAGTCTAGTTTAATGTGCCTGGCAAATTCTGGTAAATTGAATAATTCCAAAAGCACAATATTGTACTGTGGAACAGTTCACTGATCAAATATTACACAATGGCACCACATTTGTCTCTGAGTATTTATGACAATTGTACTCAAAATAAATAGCTTCATATCAAAACTTGAATAACAGCTGGGAGCCAAATTAGACTGAAGGACAGATTGCAAGTATCTTTAAGTTACATATTCTTTCCAATTCCCTGATAAAACTGCCTTTATTATTTTAATCCACATAATAGTTTCCACCATTATAAATTTATCAACCAGATTATTTATATGCATGGCATGCATAATTATTATTAATTTGCTGAAGGCTCATTTTGCTCCTTCTATTAATTATGATCCTATGGCTTTAAATAAATCAGTGAGAAGGGAGAAAACCTAAACAAGTGGAATATAGTAAACTAGACCAATAAAGTGCATCACTCAAATGACACTCCCTGATGGTGTCAAGAAGATAACTTACTGGTATTTTCAACATCAGCACTGAATTAAAAATTTAACTAGTAAATCTAATGCAGCATGATCCTGCCTTGTTTTCTCTTCCAGATCAATTTCTACTAATAACTCATCAGATCACAAAAAGGGATACAAGGTCTAAAATATGGCAATAAAAAAATAAGCAATGTAAATTATGATTCCCAAGGAATTTAATTAGGTTTTTTCAATTAACACAAGATGAATTTTCCTTTCTAATTAAATAAACCACCCATCTCCCCCTTCACTCATCAATCAGAAAACAACAACAACAACAACAACAACAAAACACATCCCAAGTTATTAGGAGTCCATTCTGCCTAAGTAGAATACAATCATGTATTGGAAGAAACCTGAACAACAAACATTTTCACTATCTCTTTCCTTGCTTGCTCTCTTTGAAACGTAAAACTCTCAACTAAAGTAATCGTGGTGGGAAAAACACAATATATCCTAAAGAAACTGCAGGGAAGATCTTTGATAATTTATTGAAGACACTTTTGAGAGTGGGTAGCCTTTGATCATAAAAACCAATTTTCAAAAAATTTCTAACACTTTTCAGTGGCAAAAAAAAAAAAGGTGAAGACTGTTTGGGGATATTAAACAACAAAGTATTTCTGAACCATAGTATCTCATTTCTGAACAAGAACCTCGGGAGAATATAACGCATTATAGCCCTAAGCCATGCCTAAACCGCAGTTTTAGTGGTTGTTTGAATTGAAGCATCCCCTACAAAAAATGTTTCCTTGCATTGGAAATCAAATATAAATGGCACATGTTCCAAGTTTCTCAGAAAGCTATAAGAATCCTCAGATGACCGTTTTTTTTGTATGCATATTTTCATAACTGAATCAGAATCTTCAGACATTCCTACTTTCAACACTATGAACCATTATTTTTTAAAGTAGTGTTACTATCCATCCCTAATTTTGCCCACTGCCTAAAAGTAACTGTTAATAAAATCCCTTATACTATCAAAAGTGTCTTGGTTTAGAAAATAAGTGCTGCAGGGACCCTATTATAGGGGTCTCAAATTAGTTTTTGAAAGGAAACAGAAACAAAAAACAACTTTTTTTTTTTTTTTTTTTTTAGAGAGAGAGAGAGAAAGAGAAAGAAGGCAAGTGCATGCACTAGTGGACCAGAAGGAAGAGGGTGTGGGAGGGGGGTAGTTGGGGGTGAGAATGCAAAGGGAGAGGAAGAAAGAGAGAATCTTAAGCTGACTCCACACCCAGCACTGAGCCCTATGCAGGGCTTGATTTCATGACCCTGAGATCATGACGTGAGCTGAAATCAAGAGTTGGTCGCTTAACCAACTGTGCCACCCAGCTGCCCCACTATAGCCATTTTTATCTTATCTCTCCATGAGGGCAAGGATTTTTAACTGCTTTGTTCACTCATGTTACCCAGAACCTTGAACAATCTCAGACACATAGTAGATTCGTAATAAATAGCTCTTAAATAAATAAATCTCTAAAAATGAAAAACTAAAATGTATCTCAAGGAGTAGCATGCTTCCCAAGTGGACTGCCTATGAAAATCTTTAAATTTTAAATTAGAAAGTAACATTTTATATAATAATTTTTAAATCCAGTTGCATATCAACAACAACTAGAACTTAAAATTACCTTATTTCCGTTTAGCTTAAGTTAAACTTTCCAGAGCAAAAATCAGTAGTCCATATTTTTTTAGGACTTTGTTAGAGCAATTTAAGATTCACGGATAGTTTGAAGGAAGGATATAGAGATTTTCCTTATATATCCTGCCCTCACAAATGCACAGCCTCCCTATTTATCAACAATTTTACCAGAATGGTGCATTTGTTACAACTGAAGAACTCACACTGACACATCGTAATCCCCCAAGGTCCACAGTTTCCATTACAGTTCACTCTTAGTGTACATTCTGTGGATTTGAATAATTGTATATGTATGTATGACACATACATAGCTATCATTATGATATCACACAGAATATTTTCACTGTCCTAAAAATCCTCTGTGCACCATCTACTATTCCTCCTTTCCCTATCCTAAACCCTGGCAACCACTTATTCTTTTTCTGTCTTCACGGTTTTGCCTTTTCTCAAATGTCACGTGGCTGGAGTCACACAAATACGTATATATGTATATAATATGTAGCCTGGCATCTTTCATTTAGTAATGTGTATTTACATTTCTTCCATGTCTTTTTAGGGCTTGGGAGCTCATTTCATTTCAGTGCTGAGTAATATTCCACTGTTTCAATATATTACAGTTCATTTATCCATTCACCTATCAAAGGATATCTTCGTTGCTTCCAAGTTTGGGCAATTATGGATAAAGTTGCTACAAACATTTGGGTATGGCTCTTGTGTGGACACAAGTTTTTAATTTCCCTGGGTAAATACCAAGGAGTACAATTGCTGCATCGTATGGTAAAAGTATGTTTAAGAGTCACTGAGTACGCAAAGAGTCACTGAGTGTAACTGAAGACGCAGATACTGAAAAGATTCATGAGGCTTGTCAAGTATAAAGCCAGTTGATCTCATTACTTTAAAGTAAGTTAAATAAAAATATTACTGGGAAGGGGTAGAAGCTTGCAGCTAGAAAAATGAAGAATTTAGAATCTATGAATTTCTTGTTTTCATGTTCCCCAAAACCACATTTTCCTATCACCTTAGATACTGGAGATGGCAGTTTTTTACAGTATGTAAGTAGAATTAAGGTTTTTCTCCCTCCACCCTGTTTTGTTTTGTTTTGTTTAGCAGTATCTTTACCAGGCAGGACAGAAAATAAGATAATAAATTAATAAATGTTAGTTTTGCTTATTGTTCTTTTTAAGATTTTGTTTTTATGTAAACTCTAACCCAACATGGGGCCCCAACTCATGACCTTGAGATCAAGGGTCTTGTATTCTTCCAACTGAGCCAGGCAAGCAAGCTCCCTGAGGTAAACTCTTTGTTTATTAAATCATATTCTATTGAATTGACAAGAAATTAAGAGAAATAAGATTTCCAAACTACATTTGCATATTTATATACTTAGGAAAAGGAAAGGGAACTGAGAAATAGATTAGTCTGTCTTTACCATACTACCTGGACCTTTCTTTTTCCATCCACTTCCCTCTGTCTCCCAGGTACTGAGTTTACATTCACTCTGTCTTCTTGCCTGGGTCACTTTCTCACCCTTACTATGGTGGCATACCAAGGGACAGTCTTTCTATCTGCCATCAACTTGTATGTAATGCTTTCTAGATATCACGTTATAACTTAGAGACCAAGGACATTAGAATATAGTTAAAATTTAACAAGATGGCAATAGTGGATTCAACTGCTGGTATGGAATGGCAGGAAGATAAGAGGGCATTCAGTCCATTAGTCTGTCAAGTCTACGCTCTTCTTGCATTTCTAACTCGTTCTCATTTTCCACAGGTTTTTCCTTTAATCCATTCTCCACAAAGTAACCAAAGTAAATTTTATTTTTTTTAAGATTATTTATTTATTTATTTGTCAGAGAGAGAGAGAGAGAGAGAGCGTGCACACACCAGCAGGCAGAGTGGCAGGCAGAGGCAAGAGAGAAGCCGGCTTCCTACTGGGGAAGGAGCCCGATGCACGACTCCATCCCAGGACCCTGGAATTATGACCTGAGCCGAAGGCAGCAGCTTAACCAACTGAGCCACCCAGGCATCCCACCAAAGTCAATTTTAGAAGCAAAAATTTTATCATGTAATTCCTAATATAAAACCCTCGAATGGCTTTTCTATCTTTCTTCTGATAAATCTCAAATATTTAGCATGACAAAGATTTCATGTGATCTGGTCTCAGCTCACCACATGAATTTCTTTTCTTTCTTTATTTTTTAAAGAATTTATTTATTAAAAAATATAATTAAATTAAAAAAAAGAATTTATTTATTTGACAAAGAGAGAGTGTACAAGCAGGGGGAGCAGCAGGGAAAGAGAGAGGGAGGGAGAAGCAGGCTCCCACTGAGCAGAGAGCCCGATACAGGGCTGGATCGCAGGACCTGGGGATCATTATTTGAGCTGGAGACAGACTCTTAACCAACTGAGACACCCAGACGGCCCAACCACATGAGTTTCATTTTGTGTTATTTATTGTCCCTCAAACCACCTTGCCCTATTTCAACTCCTATTCTTCCCTTTTATAGAACCATTCTTACCCTGAATTTTTACTAATACATCTTGTCCTTTATGTCTTAGCATCACTGCAACAGAGAACACCCTGACCCTGAATCCAAACCAGGTATTTCCTGAAATTGTTTTTTGGGATTACCTTTACTTTCCTTCAATGACATTACCAAAACATGTAATTGCTTACTGCAAGTTCTATTTATTGAGCTAAAAGTTTTATTTACTGAACTGTAAACTCCCTGATAGTAGACACTAAATCTGCTTAATTTGTCACTATTGTATCTCTTCTGCTTTGAACATAATAGGTGATCAATACATATGTGGTGAATAAATAAATTAATGAAACCCCCATAGTGTCACTGTAGGACACAAAACAATACAATATTTCATTATTGAGCAGGGTGAGTTTTCACTTTTGGGCCAGGATTAGTTATGATGAATTTTCAAATAATCATAAGCCACACTACTGATATCTTATATACATTAGAAAAAATTGGCATCTAAAGCAACAGATAAAATCAAAAGCAAAATCTGACCAGCATTTTGATGAGGTATACATTTGCATGCATTTTACATTTCATAAAATGAATCCTTAGGTATAAAACATGTCCAACAACATGAATATAGTCCAAATAAATTACACATTAGCATATATTTAAATATCAGGAAAATTGGCCAATTTTGCACATTTCTAGTTTTCTAAAAATTGTTGCAGGGTGAATTTCAACTCACTACCCAACAAATTCTGAATGGAACTTTTCTGCATGATAAAGTAACAAAAGGAACCAAGGACTAATATAATCTCTACAGGATATCTACCATAAAGACCATATCTATGTAAATTCTTGAGAAAACATTACTATTGGTTCTAGAGAGAGTTGGCTATTGTCTACAATATAATCTTTAAAAATCCAAAAGTGTATTTTAGGTGAATTTAAATAAAAATGGAAGCTGGTTCATACAAAAATAATTTTAAAGAGGACTACCATTCAATATAAAAAAGGTACAATTAGCCATGTCCATTACTAGATACATAGTGATCCTTCCACAGAATGATTTTTATGTATATATGATATATATTTACACATATACTATATATTTTTTTCTTAAATGAATTTTTCTTTTTTTTAAGATTTGATTTATTTATTTGAGAGAGAGAGCGCGCATGAGAGGAGGGAGGGCCAGAAGGAGCAGGAAGCCTAATGAGGTACTAGATCCTGGGACTCCAGGATCATGACTTGAGCTGAAGGCAGTCACTTAACCAACTGAGCCATCTGGGTGGCCCCTTAAATGAATTTCTAAGCTGAAAAGAACAAATGATTACTCAAAAAAGAAAACAAAACAAAAGCAAATGAACCAGCAAAATTCAAAGCCAAGAAGGGAATCCAGAAAGGAAAATTCTATCCTAAAGTTAATCCCTGTCTAGAGATTATACCTAAACCCTATAAATCTAATCCTCACTTTTCAGACCCTCATAGGATTTAGGAGATAAACAACAAGGTCCAGTCTCATTCAAATTGAGCAGAGGGACTTCTACTAAATTAAAGACTATAGATAACTTATCTCTTATTAGAAAAGGTTCAAGAAGATCCTTTCTACCAACCTAAGGGGACAAAAACGTAGACTAGGTTCTTAGCTCTGATAGTTTATTTTATGTACCAACTGGCCTGGGCTGTAAGGAGCCCAAATAAATGGTTAAGCATTATTCTCACTATGTCTGTGAGGGTGTTCCTTGGTAAGATGTAGTCTGAGCAAGCAGATTGCTCTCTTCAATGTAGGTGGACCTCGTGCAATTTCCTGAAGGCCTGAATAGAATACATGGTAGGATAAAGGAGATTCACTCTTTTGTCCAACTTTTTTTTTCATTAATATATAATGTATTATTTGTTTCAGGTGTACAGGTCTGTGATTCATCAATCTTACACAATTCACAGCACTCACCATAGCACATACCCTCCGCTATGTCCATCACCCAGCCTCCCCATCCCTCCCACCCCTCTCCACTCCAGCAACGCTCTATATCCTGTTATTAAGAGTTTCTTATGGTTTGTCTCCCTCTCTGGTTTCATCTTATTTCATTTTCCCTCTCTTCCCCTATGATGCTCGGTCTTGTTTCTCAAATTCCTCCTATCAATGAGATCATATGATAATTGTCTTTCTCTAACTGACTTATTTCACTTAGCATAATAACCTCTAGTCCTATCCATGTCATTGTAAATGGTAAGATTTTGTGTGGGTTTTTTTGATGGCTGCATAACATTTTATTGCATATTCCTGACTTTTTTGAACTAGGACACTGGTCTTCTGCATTTGTGACTGAAGCTTATTTTATCAACTCTCCTGGTTCTGAGGCATTTGGACTTGAATTAGAATTTATACCATCAGTTCTCTTGGTTCTTTATACTTCAGACTCAGATTGGGGCTACACCACTGACTTTCTGTGTCTCCAGCTTTCAGGAAGCAGATTGTTGGACTTCTCAGTCTCTGTAATCACATAAGCCAATCTTATAACAACTCTCTATAAATAAATAGGTAAATAGAAATAGAAATACGAATATGAATAGAGCACTTGTATATACTCTCTTATCTTCTTGCCCTCTGTGTCTGTGTATCTCCTATTGGTTCTATTTCACTGGAAAATGCTAATTAATATACCACCAAATGCAAAGGTGAAGGCTTTAAAAAAAAATGTCAGTACAAACAATTTATTTCAGAGGTGATCCCAGAAGGACAAATGATGATATGAGAAAAGCAAAGCAGAGAATAGAGAAAGCCAAAGAAGAACCATTAATAAGAAGCTGTGAGCAACTGAGTTCAATCATACTATACACCTAAGAAACCCTTTGGGGCATGCCTCAGATCACCTCAGTTGAGGGAAGGAGTATGTGAGATCAATCCATTAACCCCAACTCCTATTGCTTCAGGATTTTTCCGTGTTATAAATTCTCTCACATTACTGAGTTTTGCCTGCCTGAGGCCCAGCCAGCTCCTGTAATTCTGAAAAAGCCTACAACCTGAGAACAAGAGGGACCCAGTCATTCTAGTTGGGAACAATCTAGCTGAATAGTAAATTAACATTTTTTTTTTATGAAGAAAATCCAAAATTTAAAAAACTAATCATTTTAATTAACAGGAGATCATCATATATTTGTTGAAAGTAAATTAGTACACAAAATCATTTGATTATTTATACCAACAGGGGACATTTGAAATATGTATATTTAAAGCATACTACTTTGGGGTGCCTGGGTGGCTCAGTGGGTTAAAGCCTCTGCCTTTGGCTCAAGTCATGATCTCAGGGTCCTAGAATAGAGTCCCTCATCTAGCTCTCTACTCAGCAGGGAGCCTGCTTCCCTCTCTCTCTCTCTGCCTGCCTCTCTGCCTACTTGTGATCTCTGTCAAATAAATAAATAAAATCTTTAAAAAAATATTTTAAATGGTAATCAAAATAGTAAATACATTGGAATAAGTCTAATAAATCATATATAAGATTATTATAAGGATTCAAAACGTTACTGAAATATATTTTAAAAGACCTATTAAAAATAGGATTACCAGTTTCAATTTATGCAGTGAATCCATGTCAATGAACTGGGAGATTCATTATCATAATAATGTCAACTAACACAGAATAAATCAATAGATTCAACATAATCTCAACCAAAATCCCAATTTTATTTAATTGTTTTTGTTGAGCTTGATGAGAAAAGCACAATATATTCCAACATACTTCTGAAGATGATCAAGGACTATGCCTAACAACTTTGGGAATTAAATTGTACATTATTAGCAAAAAGATGGACAAACAGACAAATGAAATAAAATAGCACAGAAATACACAGTATTTGGAAATATGATTTATGATACAACTTAGTTACCCAAAAGTAGGGAATAGACAGTCATTTCAATATACATGTTGAAATAACTGCTTAACCTTATGGTGAAAAGATAAAATTCAATTCTTACCTCACATTATGCATGAAATTTTATTACAGATAAAGAGTCAAACAGGAAAGTCAAAATTAAGATAAAACCAATCTTCTTTCCTACTTGGAAGAACTGCACAACTCTGGTTATAGATATTCTTTAGATAGGGATATATTGCCCACTTTCTCCTAGTAGGAAAACTTTCTCATGCTTCTATAAATCCATCAATACCACAATGCTTCCTGAACTGTTTCTTAGAATCTTCTTTTCTTTTTCTCCTATTCCCTAAATCTAACCCATTATTTAATTACTAATTCCTCAGAAATTTTGTCCACTTTCTTACCAAGAGTTACCTCTCTCATCTTCAAAGTCCAATTACATTTAATGCCTATACCAACATTTGTCAATGTGTGTACCACAAAAATCTCTGAGGGAAAATAGAGTGCCATTGTCAAATAAGTTTAGAAACCAAGGCAAACTCGAGCTACCTATTGAGGATTCACATTCTCATAGAATTTTGGGAAGCTCTACAACTTAAGAAAACAAACAAACAAAGAAACAAAACCTGATTAACTTTGCCAAAGTCAACATTTGCCTAAGTTATTTAGCCAGAGAGCCTCTTATTAGAAGAGCACCTGGGGACTCTTCTTGGGTTATATCTAATAACATATATCTATGTTTCTAGGAGATACAAACTGAGAACATGATCAGCATCTTCATTTTTATCATGGAATCAATCATAATGCTTTGTGTATATTTTGAAGTTATAAAGCTTTTATTAAATCCTCATCTTTCTTACAAATTTTCTCCTCAGAGGCAAATATCACACTAAAATTTCAGACAGAAAATCAAATGATTTATTTATTTTCTCAAGTTGAATCTTTACAACCTAATTTATGCTCTAATAAATATTCAGTTTACTGAAAAGAAGGTGAGGTTTACAATTTTTTTGGAATATCATCACCATGATAATTTGGGGTTCTAAAAATTATTCAATTGAATGGCCTATTTGGTCATCACTCACCAGGCCTGTATAAATCCAAATCAGGCCTTACCTTAGAATTATATACACTAGTTAATCATTTTGGAGCTCACTGTATATTATTTGGCTACAATGAACTCTGTGTCAAATACTTCTTGAAATATGTAATTGGTACACTGAATGCGGTAACCAGATATTGAAAATCTTTGCCTTTGTATTTTCATAGAGAACTTTTTAAGAAGCAATATGTACAGAAATAGAATTCAATAATAGAAAGATATTGAGCTACATATAAATATCAAAGATAAACAAGATAACATAAAATATAATGGGAGAAGTTAAAATTAAATCATAAATAAGTTTTGAATCATATCTCTGAAAGTTGAGGCAGTATCTGTAATTGTCAAAAACAAAGCCCTCCTCCATATTTCTTGTTTCTACCATAGGCAGTGCTTAAATATTGGAAATGTGGTTATATTCAGAGTGAGTACTTGATGTCATTTTTCAAAGTTAGCAACTATCAGATATTATATGGTGTGCTATCACAACAATGAAACTACCAGAAGAGAAATCAAGAAAAACTATATGCTGCACATCTGAGATTTTCTTCTAATCACCATATAATCCATAAATATATAGCTACATTTTATATGCTTACACAAAGCAAAGCTTCCATTATAGAGTGAAGAAATATTTATTATGTTAATATCCCCATGTGTCTACCTACCAACCTTTGTCTATTATTGAGAAAAACTCACCTGTGTGCAATTTATTTAAATTTAGTAGTCTGAAACCATGGAATAGGTACAAAGGATGTAAGCAAATACATGATGACACTGTATATAGTACTGGCTTGTAATTAATAAATAGTTTTAAATTACTAAGATCCGATTGTCCTTTACTTTTACGTAACTCTTCACAGCCTTAAAAATATTTTCATGTCCATTAACTAATTAATTAGTTACCAATTACCAAAAAAAAGAGTCAAATACAGTAACTAATTAGCTAAACTGAAGTAATCAACTAGGTAGAGCAGATTATCTTCTTTTAGCTTTTTACTCAGTGAAGGAGAGACTCAAGAGTGTCAAAAGTATCTGGCTCAAATGCACAGAGTTACTCTATGGTAGAGTTTACCCAAAAGTACTTAGCTCATGACAACCAAAGTACAATTCATCTACATTCTGTAAAGGACATCCTGAGGTATGGAAATAAATTAATAGCTAACATCTTGAAGCACTGTGATAAATGCTTTAGCTATCTGACCCTCAGAGGAAGCATACTTGGTAGACATAAAATTTCCATTTTACAGATAAGAAAACTGAAGTTCAGATGTAGGAACAACTATCTCCTTGGAAAAAAAAATACATATATATATATATATATACACACACACACACATACACACACACGTGTTATATATATTTTTTTTAATTTTATCTTTTATTTTATCTATTTTAATATATATGTATATTTTAATAATACATATACATGTTTAATATATGTATATTCAACATATACATATATATATTAAAATAGATCCTCCAAGAAGCAAATATAAATATTTGCCACATAAGAGATTTATTGGGAGAAACACTTGCGAGTTAAAAGGGGAAGGGAGAAACATCAGACTGTGATGTAGGTCTGACCCCTAAGAAGGAAGAGGCCCAGTCTTCGGTTCAATTTTTTAATGTCTGGTCAAGTCAATGGAGTGAGCCAAAATCACAAGAGGGGATCACTCTCTCCCAAGAAGGAGCCTTAGTATCCCTGCTACACTAATTCATGAGGAAGTATGCCCCGTACAAACACACTAGGTTCAGAGTGTCATCCCTTGATTACCCTCCCAAGTCAGGAGATCTGAGTGACACATTTTCATAGTCACCACATACCCTGACCTCACACCATGCATTGAAATCATTTCATGGTGGAGTAAAGAACAAATAATAAAAGGAATAAAAAAAACTACAAAAGTTTTAAAAGACAAATATAGAAAATATTTTCCAGCTTTGGAGTAGGCAGGATTTTCTTGATGCCCAAAATACTAACTATAGAGGAAAATACTGATAATTTTGACCATATTAAAATTAAGAATTTCTGTTCCTCAAGAGATTCAGTAAATGAATGAAAGAACATGACATACACTGAGCTAAGATATTTTCAACACATATAGCTAATTAAGATCTATTACTCAGAACCAATTAAAATAACAACTGCTAGGAGTCTTGAATAGGATTTTCATGAACGAGAGGCTCATAAGGCCAATGGGCATATGATAAGATAAACCACTTCAATAATTAGGAAAATGAAAATCAAAACCATACTGTGATAAGATTACAAACCTTCCAGATTGGTAAAAAATAATGAGTGGTAATAAAAATGGTGGAATGAAAGACATGGGAAGTACAACTTCTAGTGGAAGTATAAATTGGTACAACTACTCTGGAAAGAGTCAGGCATTAATTAACTAACGAACTACAGATGCACACATTAAATTACCCAGCAAATGTACTCCTAGGTCTATATTGACATGCCATAAGATACATGAGGAATGTTCAGACTAGCTTTTCTTTTAAGATACACACAGGCATGCAGGAGGATAAAATTGCCCACGAAGAGTAGAATGCACAAGTAATACATTAACGGTGGTATATTCATACCATCAAAACTCTACAACATATAAAAAATGAAATAAAGCTCTATCTTTAGGGTACCTGGGTGGCTCAGTGGATTAAGCCTCTGCCTTCAGCTCAAGTCATGATCTCAAGCCCCACATGGAGCAGCTTGCTCAGGTAGGAAGCCACTTGTCTCCCTCTCCTTCAGCTTCTCCTCCCTACTCATTTCTCTCTCTCTTTCAAATAAGTAAATAAATCTTTAAAGCTTTATCTTTAACACAGTCCAATCCTAAAAACATAATACTGAGCAAAAGAATCAAGTCACAGAACAAAAAGTGAAAGTGATTTTCATTGAAGGAAAGTAAAACTATGCTGAATGGTTAAGGGATTCATATGCACAGAGAAGACCAATAAAGAAAATCAGTGGAATTAACACAAAAATATGCTACTTCTGGAAGGTGTGGGTTTGGAAAAAGGGAACTGCCAAACAGAAAGAGGGGAATAGAAAGGTTAATGAATACACTAGAGCATTTGGGGTTTTTTTCCCCAAAATGTAAATATAAATTTTATATTCCTATTTGTGTGTCTATCTCTCATAATTAATAGAAAATAAGAGAAAGCAAAACTCAGAAAAGATGAACAACTTGTTCAAGGTCACATAGTTGATAAAGAATGATGAAATTAAAATGGCTTTGATTCCAAAACTAGTGCTCTTTCTTCAAAAATAGTCAATCAATTCACTTTCTCATAAATCTAGGAAATTGTTGGTCTCTTCAACAGCACAGTTTTTACTTACAACATATATCTCAATCATTTATAGCAGAATAAACTTGTTTTTTAAAGATTACATTGCTGTTGTCCCCACAGTTGGAAACCACATTGAAGAGACCCTCAGAGGGAAGCCATCATTTTTAATATCTCCATCTCTCCCCATATGTAAATAAGCCCACATCTCTTTCATCTTACACAAATTCTCTACTATTTATTCTCTGGCTTAAAACTACTGGATATCTTGTTTTTCTAAAGACAAACCTAAGACATAAAGGGGCAGAGAGAGAAGGAGCATGCAAGTCCTTCTGCATGTCACACTCTGTCTACCAGCTCCCTCCTCCTCTTACCTTTCAAGTAGCACACTCATAATTAACCTTCAATAATTTTGCAAACATTTAATAAGCACCAAATTATGTACCAAATGCTTTAACTTTTTCATTATACCCTTACAGAAACAGTGTGAGGTAGGTACCTTCAAACCTATTTTAAGAAGGGAACACAGAGTTTAAGACACTCAGGTAAAACAGACACAAGGTGCCATTGTCAATCAATGGCAAATCCAGTATAGAAAAGACCAACTGTCCCCACAGATGATAAACTTAACTACTACATCATGCTGTCCCCTCAGTAAATCTAAACATGTCATCTTTCCCACAATACTTTCCTCCAACTGCTTCCTCCAGGTTCCTTCTCTGGGTTAGGATTTTTTCCTATAGGATTCCCTACTACCCAGTGAATATATCTGTCATAAAGACAAAGCATAAAAGTTGGGAGCATGGGTCCCAGAGTCAGAATACCTGAAATAAAATCCTTTCCTTGCTATCAGCATGATATATTTACTAATTTTTAGATAAACTTACTAAATCTCTGTAAAATGGGGGAAATCCTATCTCCCTCAGGAATGTGGTTAATTTTAAATGAAATACTATTAAAGAACTTAAGATACTGTTTAAAACACAGTGAATGCTCAATGAGAGTTTTTTCTCTATTATATTTGTCACTCAGAAATACAGCAGTCTATCATTTCTCAGCCTTTTGGCCAAGATCAAGTGTAGAATTACAACAGTCTTTCTACCTGTCAATTGCTACCTTTATAAAGGAAGAACAAACAAATATGGGTTACTAAATGGGAAGTGTTCCCTTCATTCAGAATTCAGCCTTCTCATACCAAATCCTGAATGGTGGAAGAAAGCAGGCACTCAGAGCTATCCCTGTGCCTTGGAAATTCCAGGAACCCAGAGTTTTACACTGTTTTCACTTCCAGAAGGGCTGAGGTCGTAAAGTATATTAAAACCAAGAGAATCAAAACTGCTGCTGATTCTCTTATTAGGTCTGGTCCTGCACTCATTTATGATTATTTCTTTTCCTTACAAACTCCACTGTTGGGACCAAAGAGATTCTCGCTAGAGAAAAGGGCCAAGTAATTCCTTGAGGTTTCTTGAATGATCTGCTGCTCTTCAAGATTCAAGATTCAAGCTCTTCAAGATATATTTAAACTCTCATTGGACTAAAATTGTAAAGTGTTATATGTATGATAGGACAGATCCCCAAAAAGAGAAGCCCTAAAGGATCATAAAAATCAAGATGGTTTTATTGGTAAAATAATTAATGCAGTTTTAAATAAACAATCCTAACACACTTCCATAAGGGTGTCAGGAGCAGTCATTCAGAATTAGATCTAAATCAGTAAATTACCTGTCACTGGATAATTCCTGTTAGAAGAATTATTTATAAATTATTTAATAAATTTTCCCTACTTTAGAGATTATAAACATATATTTTTATCCCTAGGGGTACAGGTCTGTGAATCGCCAGGTTTACACACTTCACAGCACTCACCAAAGCACATACCCTCCCAAGTGTCCATAACCCACCCCCCTCCCCCTAGCAACCCTCAGTTTGTTTTGTGAGATTAAGAGTTACTTATGGTTTGTCTCCCTCCCAATCCCATCTTGTTTCATTTATTCTTCTCCTACCCCCTTAAGCCACCATGTTGCATCACCACTCCCTCATATCAGGGAGATCATATGATAGTTGTCTTTCTCCGCTTGACTTATTTCACTAAGCATGATACACTCTAGTTCCATCCATGTTGTCGCAAATGGCAAGATTTCATTTCTTTTGATGGCTGCGGATACTTTAGAGATTAAACACTTTCCAAATTATAATTATTTAAGGGACCTCTCAAATTCAAACTAATCTCTATTTTATCTTCTCACACTATCCAGCGTGAATTTTGCTTAAAAGAGCAGAAACTTTTTTCCAATATATTATGTTATTTCTCAAATGCAATCTCATTTATATTAACTTTTGAACACAGAGAACTCAAATTTAAGAATACTGAATACTGAAATAAGATCAACTGAAATTCACATGAATGATAACACCTTACAAAGAAGTTTGGATATAAATTGTAATAGGCCACAATCATGTTTTCAGAATGGCTTAATACATGGAACTATAATATTTATTAGTTGTATAGCTTTGAGAAAATATGTAAGTCTCAGTTTTATCATTTATAAAATGGTATTTATACTATCTTCTTTATAGATATATAGTGGTAAGTGAGGGAACTGAATGTGTAAAGTTGCTGCCATAATTCTTAACTCACAAAGGCACTTGATGGAAGCATATATTAACTCAAATTCCTTATTGGTTTTTGCTTTTACCTTTTACCATGTTACTTGCAGTTCAACCGTGATTTTGAATTTGACCAGGTGACTTATTTCAGCCTATGAGATATTACCATATGTGACATACTCAAAGGTTTAAAATATGCATATATGGTGTATGAAAAATGTTTTTTAAATGTATGTGCATGTACAGTTGGGCTTGCCATCTCCATGAGAAAAACTATCACTGCCCTTCCAGTCTGTGCTCTGCACCTGGAAAAAACCTGAGGTTGTTCCTCAGTGAGGAACTGTGGCTTGAAACAGATCTACTTAGACAAGCCAGGTATGTGATGGAGAAGAAATAATTTCTATTGTCAGCCACTGAGTTAATCCATTAAATGTCAGGATTTTGTGTTATGCAGCATTAATATGGCAATAGCTAGTTGATACCATAGCAAGTGTTGTATGTGTAACTTAAAAATAACTTGATTAGCTTTTACTTCATCTGTTCTGAGAGATTAATGTTATTTTTTGTAGGATTTTTATGAGAATGAGTCTACTTGTAAATCACTTAGGATGATTTACACATGCTGGCCCACAGAAGCACTACATAAATATAACCTCTTACTGTTTTGTTATTGTTAATAGACCTCAACTTCTATATTTATTAATGTTATGTACTTCCATAACTTAGACCCTATGCCACTCTTTTCTGAAAAATAATTCAGCACAGTAATTTTGTTTTCTTCCAATGTGGATGTTTTCCAATTAGAGAATATACCTCTGACTCAGTCGACAAAAGAACAGCCTCCAACTTAACAAACACATTAACATGTGTTTTAGGTGTGCCTGTAGACAGAATGACTCCTAAACATGTAGGCACCACTGGGAGTGATATTTGAGAGGAAGACACGGGAAGTATCTTATGACTGGAGACCTCTGCACAAGAGAGAGTTCTTTCCCTATTGCACATAGAATGAATGCTTTTCTTTTCTCACCAATTTCTAAAATTACTTATGAAATTTATTACATGAATTAATAAAAATCATATTTGGAAGACAGAAAGACATAGGATATAGCAACTGTGATGATTAATTTCATGTGCCAACTTTGTTGTTAGCCTACGGTTCCCAGTTTTTTGGTCAAGCATCAGTCTAGTTGTTTCTGTAAAGGTACTTTTTAGATGTGACTAACATTTAAATTAGAACTGGAGTAAAGTAGATTGACCTCCATAATATTGGTGGGCCTTGTCCAATCAGTTGAGGGTCTTGAAATCAAAACTAGAGATTTCTTAAAGAAGCATTACTTCTGCCTCAAGACTATAACACTGTAACTGTGCTTCAGTTTCTTGTCTGCAGATTTTGGACTTAAGTCTAATACAACTCTTCTCTGAATTTCTCACCTGTTGCCCTACTCTAAATTTTGGACTCACCAGCCTCCCCAATTGTGTGATTTAAGATAATTTCTTAAAATAGATATCATTTGACATATAGATGATTAAATAGATTGATATCCTATTAGTTCTGTTCATCTAAAGAACGCTAATACAATAACTGCATATAGAGAAATCATTCTCAGGGTAAATAGGCAAAGAGCACTGTGCAGAAAATGGGATGAAATCTCAATTTTCAGTGGGCTATCTCCATTCAGTAATACCATAAATATATAGTGAGCTCTGTCATATTATATAACATAGACTAATGATATATAGTCATGCCTTCCAGGAGTTCATAATCTAGGTACAAAGTCAAACATGATCATCCAAAGAAAAGCAATAAGGTGACAGACTTACTGTAGCACAGGAAGGCACATTTCAAACATATTAAAAGAATTATTAGACACCGTAATGGAAGTATGACAATTGACAGGAAAGAACTAATACAACCAAAGTCTTGAAGATAAGAAAGTGCATGCTATGAATTGGAGATTTAGGTAATGTGGGGCTTCTGTAACAACAGGTATAGAGAAAAGAAGGCAGATGAGGTCTCAGTTGCAGAATGGAGATCTTCTGCACTTTGGACAATGTCTATTCTATTTAGTTTTGCCCTTCATCTTTGTTTCCTGGAAACCTTGCATTAATCCCGGTATCTATAAATGCTCATTAAATCTTTACTTCAACACAAAAAGAGGACATATATGAAGGGATAATACACATTTTAGTGGAAGGATATTGGAGTGAATCTCCAAATGACAGAGACCAAGAAAAACAGGTATTGATTCAAAAGCAATTGTTAAGTGTTCCAAATAGCCCAAGTACTGCATAAAGCATTCTGTGAGAGACTGGCAATTTGGTTTTAAGCAAGGCATACAGAATCTCTGTTTCAGCTTAATTTGTAATAATAAAAAAGATAATAAATCAAAAGTCCCAGTGAAGTATAAATACAGTACATTCTTCTTTAACCTTGCTAAGTAAGATTTCCTACTTTCCTAGGAAAAAGGATTTGGAGAAATACACTAGTAGCACAACATATTTGGCTATATATTTTTGTACCTTTTACCTACATAGTAAATATTGCTTAGTTCTTTGTGCAATGTGGTTACAGCCAGGCTTAACGTTTTTGGTGTAATGAGAGCTCTCTGAGATAACACCAATTTTACATATTAATATGGATAGAATTAGTTCAGGTTAGCCTTACTTGGCAATTTCAGTCAAAAATCTGGTGCCCCTGGTACACAAACTTGATGAAACATACACCATATATAATGAGGACTAATAGAACCTCTCTCAGTATGGGTGTGGTCTATATTTCATACATATCAGCATATTGTTCTGCCTTCAATAGTATTATATCCCTCACTAACTGAATGCCCTTGTCCAGATTCATAACCCCATACCCACTCCTGAAACTTTATACTTCGTAAGGTCTGTGTAGGTCAAAAGATATGTAAGAATCATAGCTACATTGATGTTATTGCAATACATACTTAACGCTTTGAAAAATGTAAAGAAATAGACTCTTGGACAAGCCAAACTTAAAAATCATTTAGCATTATTTTACTCCACAAACCTTTTTTTTATATGACAACTTGCATGCAGAAAATGGAATACATATTATAAAAGAAATTAAATCTAGAACATGATTTATTTCCTATTCCAATTCACTTATTCATATATTTCCTTTTCTATCCTCCCTCTAACACAGTTAAGCAAGCACCTGTAGACTTACCATCTCATTTCAGCTCATAAACAGATGGAGAAGTTAAATACAGAGTAACCAAGCCACTTCTTAATGTCAAACAGGTTATGTGTTTTAGAAGAAAGAAGATCAGTGAAGTAAAGTATGCAAGAAAAAAAAATTATTAGCCAGTAATAAACGACCTTTTCTTAACAATAGCTAGCCCCTTCAAGGTCCTGGAAACCTCATTTCCAAAATTCCTCAGAGGCTTACACTATCCTTAAACCCCTCCCAATTTGAAAGTATATAATCAGCCATTCCTCTTGATCCCAGTGCAGCTATTTCTGTCCACAGGTCTTATCCCCGTGCTTTAATAAAACCTCCTCTTTGCACCAAAGATGTCTCAGGAATTCTTTCTTGGCCATTGGCTCCAAACCCAGTATCTTTTCTATATCACCCAGGATTTATTTAACTGTATTTATTGAAAAACAGTACCATACAAGTTCATGTATAAAATTCAATTACATTTGTATCCACTGGTTAAATAATAAAATTGGAAAATGATTTTCTTTAGTCTAAAATACATGAAATTCTTGAGGATAAATTTAACATGTGTAAGTACACACTGAAAACTCAAAAAGAGAAATGAAAGATAATGTAAGTAAATGGCGAGATGTACCATGTGCCTGAATTAGAAAACTCACTAAGTTGGTATTTTCTCCAAAATTTTTTAGTTTCAGGGTAATTCCAATCAAATCCACAAATTCATTTTGTAGAATTTGACAAGCTGATGCAACAACAATGCCAGGACCTAAAATAGTCACAATAATCATGTAGAAAATGTAGAAAATTAAAGGAATCTAACTATCGAATTTTTGATTTATAGAACTATATCAATTCAGACAATGTGAATTGGAATGAGGATAGATATGCAGGTCAGTGGAAAAGACCACAGTACTGAAATAAATTCACATGTATATAGTAAATTAATTTTGATAAGGTAACAATATATTTCAAAGGGAAAATGAAGTTTAAAAGATATGTATTTGAAAAAAATCATTATTTTTGCATACAAAAAATTTTAACTCAAAATAGATCAGAGACAGAAGAAAATTACAGAAGCCAAGATTTCTTTGATAGGATAAAAAAACCCCACAAGTCACAAATAAAAAATTATAAATTGGAATTTATCAAAATTAAAACTTTGCTTTTCAAAAGATTTTCTGAAGAAAATGAATCACAGAGACTACAAGAATATTTTATATATATGTGTGTGTGTGTGTTATATATAGTACATATATAAAATATGTAGAATTTAAAAAAGAGAATACATAACATGAACCACGACTAAAAAATAAGACAATTTTAAAATGATATACAAAATGTTGACAACACTTAAAAATATTCATTATCACTAATTACCATGAAAATGCAAATTAAACCAAAGTGGCATATCCATTAGAGTGACTAAAATTAAAAATAATGTTAGTATCAAGTATTGGTGAAGAATAGCTGGAATCGTCATATATCAATGATAAGAACATAAAATATGTATAATAACTTTGGAACACATAGTGACAGATTATATTATAAAGCTCAACATTTACTTATCATAAGACTAGTCAATTTCACTCCTAGGCATTTGCACAAGAGAAATTAAAATATGTGTTCAGAAAAAGACTTAAAGATGAGTGGTCATAATAGCTTTATTTATAATAGTCACAAACTGGAAACAATCCAGCTATCCTTAACAACTGGAAATAAATTGTGTTAATACAGAAAATGGAACACTATGCAGGAATACAAAAAAAAGTCAACTACAAAATTATATAACAATACAAATAAATCTCAAAATAATTAGTCTTAGTGAAATATGCCAAGCACAGAAGAATGTATCTTGAATCTATCTCTTTATACAAAATTCAAGAACAGGAGATACTAACCTAAGTGACAGAAAGAGGATCTGTGGTGTTAGCAGACTGCTCTGGATTGGGAGGATTCACCACAAGACTCTGAGGGAAACTTCTGGGGTGATTAAAAATTTGAATAATTGGTTTATTTTATAATATATAAATTTACCTCAATAAATACTAGTGACAAAAAAGAACAAGCTAATTTGTACTATTTTTTTTTCTGTGAAATATAGTTTCCTCCCCTTAGGATCAATGGTCTGAGGGAAGATAAAGTAATGAAAATACAGTTGCATAGATAACTTAAGAAACTATTTAGAGATGGTACTTAAATTTTTCCCAATTGTGTTAGAGACTAAAATGTAAACATTCTAGAGTATTTTAAAAATGAAATAGATGTTTGGTCACTGGTTAATTGAAATTATTAATTAGAGGATAATGGCAATCAATCAGTGGCTCTGACCATCTATGTATTTTCAGCACATGGAGGAAGTGAGGTTTTTCTACAGTTAGAGTATCACAAAGTGACCATGTTTAATGAAGCCAGGCAAAGTGTTACTATACTTTCATGTGGTAATAGAAATGGACATAATAAATACTGTTTATTTTATTTCCCATCATTATGAGTCAGCAGGTATTTTACATATTCAAAGGGAACATTTTAGTTTTACAGTTCTAGGGGCAAGATTTGCACAAATGAAAACATGGATGCCTTAAGGAAAACCCATGAGTGTAAATATTTTGTTAGTCCTATGAGGGGGAAAAAAAAAGGTGAGAGATGAGATTTCTGTCAAGTGTAAAATTATCACAAAGAATGATGAAAAGACTTTTGATCTTCTGAGCAATGAATCAAGAGAAATGATTTAAACTTCAACAGAAAAATTTCTCAATTTTTTAAATTCCATAAAGGAAGAATTTGTGAAAAAAATTAGGAAACCTCTCAGAATTTAAATAAGTCCTGTTTTCATATGCTTAAAAGACACTGAGTAGTATGCTTGAGTAGACACTCAAGAAATTAAAATATTATGAATCAAACTTCAATAGAACAACCTAATGAAGTGAATTAATCACTAAGAATCAGAACAAATTTTGAAATTTAGGTAAATTCTAATATCTTCAAGGGAAAATAGATTATCAAGAAATTAAAATATTTGGTTTTCACTTCAGCTTTGAGGAAAGGATTTGACTAAAGTCTTTCAATATAAGCTTGATGAAAACTCAATTTCCCAGAATATTTCTCTAAACAGACCCTTGGACAAAAATATGGTCACTAAAAAGATGCTAAATTTCACTTTATCATGCAAAAAGCTTTCTGCAATTCTTCAAATAAGATTGATCTTGATTATATAGAATCAGAAAGGAAATTAATACCACAGAACTTGATAAATTACTAGATCACATCATTACCCAAACTTGCAGTCAACCCAAGGTCTATACAACCAGTAAAGGACAAAGATTTGTTGTTGTTGTTGTTGTTGTTATTGAAAGATTTCAATGAATTAGAAATTTTTAGTAGGAAGGTAATAGTCACTGGCATTTTTGTAAGGGACAAGGCATCACAGTTTTTCTTTCCTTTCATTTTAAGTGGTGCATCCTGTTGCTAATTACTCTGTCAATCGGTGTAACTAAAGCTTACCATGGTTGTTAGATGCTGACTGGCTTCTGAGCCACCCCTCAATGTCATGTCAAGCAAAATTATGGTGGCAATATAGCAAAACTAATTAGGGCACACTGACCTTAGCAGTGGGCAGTTCTTATAATCTCTTGTTAGAATTTTGAAAAATGAAAACAAAGTAGAAAAAAATTTCTACTTGTTACTAGCCCTTTCTAATCACCTGTTTATTCCAAGAAAGAAATGAGAGGTAAATCCTTTGAGAAGCACTTTTAATTACTCAGTCAGTATGGGCTGCTATAACAAAATACCATTGATTGTGTTTTATAGTTCTGGAAAATGTCTTGTACAGCACATTCAGTGCTGAAAACCACCTTACTGGTTTGCAGATAGTCACCTTCTTGTATCCTCACATGGCAAAGAGAGATATCATCTCTCTAAGGTCTCTTTATCCAATATCAGTATAAATAACCCAGAAAATGACACAAGACTGTCAGAATAAAGTATCTACAACAAAATATAGAGAAGAGACCACATCAAGGAGGGTAGGAAGGGCAGACACAGTCAGAAACTAAACGGATCCATGAGACTACCCATGGGAGAGAGGGACAGCATGGATGTGGGTAGAAGAAAGGAGCAGATCCCACACCAGTCACCGAAGGAACTGGAGAATGTGCACTGAAAAGACAAATACCCATAACATTTGGTTATAAAATATTTGGTTTGAAAACCAGAAGGGCTTGGCTTTTCAGTTCTTATAATCTGTAGGACTTAGCACCTGGAACTTTAAACATCAGCAGGCTCAGCCCTGGCAGGCCCAGCAGGTAATAGGAAACTGATTATCAGCATTTATTTATTTATTTATTTATTTATTTATTTATTTTTAAGATTTTATTGCATGGAGCACTGTGTGTTATACACAAACAATGAATCATGGAACATTACATCAGAAACTAATGAGGTACTATATGCTGACTAACATAATAAAAAATAAATATATAAAATAAAGATTGTATTTATTTTAGAGAGAGCAAAAGTGATCACAGAAGTATCACAGAGGGAGAGGGAGAAGCAGACTTTCCGTTCAGTGGAGAGTCTGAAGTGGTGCTTGATCTTAGGACCCTGAGATCATGACCCCAGTCAAAGGCAGACACAACCAACTGAGCCACTCAGGTGCCCATGATTATCAGCCTTTAAAAAGACAGCACAACAAAGACCCATGGAGATACAGTACAGAAGAAACGATTTGAAAAATGTCTGAGGTATACAGGAAGATTTATTTACCAATATCAGAGCATGTACTGGAGGAGAAAGGTTATTTAGGAGACTTCTCCGTGAACAAAGGATCTGGCAGTCACCATTCCCCCTTCCCCTATCCTCTAGCCTAAACTCAGGGACAGACACCTGGAGGAAGCAGCAAAGCATCAACACTCTGCATCTAGTTTGTTAGCAGTGAATCCTGACCCACATAGTTCTGTAGATCTACACCTTCCAACCCAGGTGGCCTCAGGAGAACTTTTCCCATGCTGCTGCAGATCCCTTCCCACAGTAGCTAGTAAGCACAAGCCTTACTGACACCATGCACCCCACTCCCTGCATTCTACTATAGACCCTCACCCTCCAACATGCCCTTGTAAGGAGTCCATCAAAGCAGTGCTACAAGCCTAGCAGGGTGTAAGTAGCTCCCACAGGAACCAGAACCACTCCAAAGTGACTCCTGGCCCAGAGAGAGGGAGAGAAAATCAGAAAACTCTCTCTGACACTAGTCAGAGAGAGTTCCCAGCACTGGGCTGGAGACAGACAGCTGGTCTGACTACAGGTCCCATCAACAAAAGCTTCTCAGGGGACAACACAGGGAAACACCCTGCCATTTGGTACTACTACAACTCTGGAAAATACCTAGTCTGACTCAATTTAAGCCCAAGGTATCCCCAGATGGGCCCGATAACACCCCAGGGATTACTGCCCACAAAGGCAAAATAGACATTGTAAATGACAGGTGGGAAAAAAAAAGGTGTCTCACTCACGATAGAAGGGCACATGCATCACAGAAGACACCCCTCCAGTTTCAGTTTCTGGTGAATATGGGACATGCACGGCAGGGTATTACAAGACCTCTTCTTTGTAAGGCATTTACTTTCAAGTGCAAGAGATGGAGTCATTTTTCCTAACACACTGACACAGTGTGAGACTGACACTGAGAGTTAGAGAAAATGAGGAGACAGAGGAATACGTACCAAAAGACATAACAGGACAAAAATCACAGTAAGAGAACCAAACAAAACAGGTAATATGCCTGATACAGAATTTAAAGTAATAGTCATTAAGATACTCACTGGACTTGAGAAAAAGTGGAGGACATCAGTGAGACTCTCAGTAAAAAGACATAAAAAGGAACTGAAGAGATTAAGAACTCAATAACTGAAATTAAAAATACATTAGTTGGAATAAGCAGTGGACTAGAGCGGGCAAACGAACAGATTAGCAACCTGGAGGACAAAGTAATGGAAAGCAATCAAACTGAATAGGACAGAGAAAAGAAAATAAAAAATGCAAATAGATTAATGGAACTCCTCAACATTATCAAGTGTAATAATATTCACATTATAGGGATCCCAGAAGAAGAGAGAGAAAAGGAGGAAGATAATTTATTGAAGAAATAACAGCTGAAATCTTTGTGAATCTGGGAAAGAAAACAGACATCCAGATCCAAGAGACACAGAGAACCCCCAGGAAAATCAACTCAAGGAGATCCAAACCAAGGCACAGAGTAATTAAAATGGAAAATAAAAAATAGTGATAAAGAATTTTAAAAGCAGCAAAATAAAAGAAAATTGTTACATATAAGGGGAAACCTCCACAAGGCTGTAACTGATTTTCACCAGAAAATTTGCAGGTCAGATGAGAGTAGCATGATATATTCCAAGTGTTGAAAACAAAACAAAACATAATAACTAATCTATAGCCAAGAATTCTCTACCTAGCTATCATCAGAATAGAAGAGATAGTTTCCCAGAAAAACAAAACCCAGCCACTAACCCAGCCTTATAAGAAATGTTAAATGGGACTCTGAGTGGAAAGGAAAGACCATAAGCAAGAGAAACAGAAAGCCAAAAAAGCAGTAAAATTAAGTATATCTCTAAAAATCAGTCAAGGGGGAAGGCTTGAAGATGGCAGAGAAGTAGCAGGCTGAGATGATATCAGGTAGCAGGAGATCAGCTAGATAGCTTACCAAATATTCTGAACACCTATAAATCCCACAGGAGATCAAAGAGAAGAAGAGCAACAATTCTAGAAACAGAAAATCTACCACTTTCTGGAAGGTAGGACTGGCGGAGAAGTGAATCCAAAGCAACAGGAAGATAGACCGTGGGGGGAGGGGCCAGCTCCCAGCAAGTGGCAGAGCAATGGAGCACAAAATCAGGACTTTTAAAAGTCTGCTCCACTAAGGGACATCACTCCAGAGGCTAAACTCCAGAGGGTGAAGCCCATGCGGGGATAGCATGGCTCCAGGTCCTGCAGGGTCACAGAATGATCGGGGGTGTCTGAGTATCACATAGCTCACAGGTGTTAGAGCAGGGAAGCCAATTACAGAGACAGAGCTGAGGAGTGAGCTCTCAACTCAGGGTTACCTTGAACCATAATCTGTGGCACAGGCCACTGCTCTGTGAGTGGGATCCCCACAAGATCCAGGGAGACCCCACCCTGGAAGAGCTCAGGGATCTGCAGGGTTTGGAGACTCCAGGTGGAGCTGTGTGCCAGAGACAGAGATGCTTGGTCACAGGCTAGGAGAGCATGGAGCACAGTCAGAGGCCAGGGAGACAGGAGTGATTGAGCACTTTTCTCCAAGCAGTGCTGAAGGCCAGGGAAATGGGAGTGATTGAGTGCTTTTCTCCAAATGCACACTGAAGAGTGGGGCCCCGAGCTCTCGGCTCCTCTGCACCAGAGATCAGGAGGCCACCATTTTTATTCCTGTCCTCCAGACCTCTACAAAAAGCATTCAGGGAACAAAAGCTCCCGAAAACAAACCCAAGTGGATTACTTAGCCCAGCCCCTGGTAAGGGTGGTGCAATTCTGCCTGGGGCAAAGACACTTGAGAATCACTAAAACAAGCCCCTCCCCTGGAAGATCAAGAAGAAATCCAGCCAAGCCCAAGTTCACTTACCAAGGAGAACAGCGGAATTCCAGAGGAGGAGAAAGCAAAGCATGGAATTCATGGCTTTCTTCTCATGAATCTTTAGTCTTGCAAAGTTAATTAATTTTTTAATTTTTTTCCGTCTACTTTATCTTAATAACTTTCATAAAAAAATCTTTTTTGAACCTTCATTATTATAGTCATATTTTATCTATCATTGTATATAACTTTATTTTTTATATACACATAGGGTTTTTTCTTTTAAAAAATTTGGGGTACAACTTCTTCTAATAGATCAAAATACACCCTAAATCTAGCACCCGACTTGATCTAATCTCCAGCCTGAGCAAATTCTCTTCACTTTCTTTTTCGTTATTCTCCCAACCAACTTACCTCACCAACTCCTTTGTTAGAAATTAAAAAAAAATTTTTTTTTCATCTTTATAGTCATATTCCATCCCTTCATTGCATTTACCTTTATACATGTTTACATTCTTTAAAATTTTGGGAGGTAGTTTCTTCTAAGAGATCACAATGCTCCCAAAATTAAGGGGTGACCCTGTTCTAGTCAGCAATCTATATGTATATATTTTTTCTTTTTTATATTTTTTCTTTATTTGTTTTCTTTCATTTTTTTTTCTAAACTTTTTACCCCCCTTCTCCCCCCGCCCCCACAATTTGGGGTCTCTTCTGATGTGGTTAAAGCACATTTTCCTGGGGTCTTTGCCACCCTTTTAGTATTTCATTTGCTCCTTCATATATTCTTATATGGACAAAATGACAAGACAGAAAAACTCACCACCACCACCACCACCACCACAACAACAACAAAAGAACAAGAGGCAGTACCGAAGGCTAGGGACCTAATCAATACAGACACTGTTAATATGTCAGATCTAGAGTTCAGAATGATGACTATCAAGGTGCCAGCTGGCCTCAAAAAAGGCATGGAAGATAGTAGAGAAACCCTATCCAGAGAAATAAAAGCCCTTTCTGGAGAAATAAAAGAACTAAACTCTAACCAAGTTGAAATCAAAAAAGCTATTAAAAAGATGCAATCAAAAATGGATGCTCTTACTGCTAGGATAAATGAGGCAGAAGAGAGAATTAGTGATATAGAAGACAAAATGACAGAGAATAAAGAAGCTGAGCAAAAGAGAGACAAACAACTACTGGACCACAAGGGGAGAATTCGAGAGATAAGTGATACCATAAGATGAGACAACATTAGAATAACTGTGATTCCAGAATAAGAAGAAAGAGAGAGGGGAGCAGAAGGTATATTGGAGAGAATTATTGTAGAGAGTTTCCCTAATATGGCAAAGGAAACAAGCATCAAAATTCAGGAGGTGCAGAGGACCCCCCCTCAAAATCAATAAGAATAGGTCCACACCTCGTCATCTAATAGTAAAATTTACAAGTCTTAGCGACAAAGGGTTTCAGAATGGATAAAAAAATAAAACCCATCAATATGTTGCCCACAAGAAACTAATTTTAGACCCAAAGACACCTCCAGATTTAAAGTGAGGGGGTGGAAAACAATTTACCATATTAATGGACATCAGAAGAAAGCTGGCGTGGCAATTTTTATATCAGATCAATTAGATGTTAAGCCTAGGACTATAATAAGAGATGAGGAAGAACACTATATCATACTCAAAGGGTCTGTCCAACAAGAAGATCTAACAATTTTAAATATCTATGCCCTTAATATGGGAGCAACCAACTATATAAACCAATTAATAACAAAATCAAAGAAACACATTGACAATAATACAACATAGTAGGGGACTTTAACACTCCCCTCACTGAAATGGACAGATCACCCAAGCAAAAGATCAACAAGGAAATAAAGATCTTAAATGATACACTTGACTAGATGCACATCACAGATATAGTCAGAACATTCCATCCCAAAGCAACAGAATACACATTCTTCTCTAGTGCACATGGAACATTCTCCAGAATAGATTACATCCTGGGTCACAAATCAGGTCTCAACTAGTGTCAAAAGACTGGGCTCATTCTCTGCATATTTTCAGACCACAATGCTCTGAAGCTAGAACTCAATTACAAGAAAAGACTTGGAAAGAACCAAAATACATGGAGACTAAACAGCATCCTTCTAAAGAATGAATGGATCAACTAGGAAATTAAAGAAGAATTGAAAAAATTCATGGAAACAAATGATAATGAAAACACAAGAGTTCAATATCTGGGACCCAGCAAAGGCAATCCTGAGAGGAAAATACATAGTGATACAAGCCTTTCTCAAAAAACAAGAAAGGTCTCAAATACACAACCTAACCCTACACTTAAAGGAGCTGGAGAAAAAAGACAAAAAAGAAAGCCTAAACCCAGCAGGAGAAGGAAAATCACAAATATCAGAGCAGAAATCAGTGAAATAGAAACAAGGCCAGACTTATCAAAAAGAAAAGATAAAGAACCCAAATAAATAAAATCATGAATGAAACAGGAGAGATCACAACCAACACCAAAGAAATATAAACAATTATAAGAACATATTACAAGCAACAATACACCAACAAATTTGACAATCTGGAAGAAATGGATGCATTCCTAGAGACATATAAACTGCCAAAACTGAACCAGGAAGAAATAGAAAACCTGAACAGACCCATAAGCAGTAAGGAGATTGAAACAGTCATCAAAAATCTCCAAATAGACAAAAGCCCAGGGCCAGACGGCTACACAGGGGAATTCTAACAATTATTTAAAGAATTAATTCCTATTCTCCTGAACTGTTCCAAAAAATAGAAATGGAAGGAAAACTTCCAAACTAATTTTATGAGGCCAGCATCACCTTCATCCAAAATCAGACAAGGATCCCATCAAAAAAGAGAATTACAGACCAATATACTTGGTGAACATAGATGTGAAAATTCTCACCAAAATACTAGCCAATAGGATCCAACAGTACATTAAAAGGATTATTCACCATGACCAAGTGGGATTTATTCCAGGGCTGCAAGGTTGGTTCAACATCTACAAATGAATCAATGTGATACAATACATTAATAAAAGAAAGAACAAGAGCCACATGATACTCTCAATAGATGCTGAAAAAGCATTTGACAAAGTACAGCATCCCTTCCTGATCAAAATTCTTCAAAGTGTAGAAATAGAGGGCACTTACCTCAATATCATCAAACCCATCTATGAAAAAACCCACTGCAAATATCATTCTCAATGGAGAAAAACTGAGAGCTTTTCTGCTAAGGTCAGGAACATGGCAGAGCGTCCATTATCACCACTGCTATTCAACATAGTACTCGAAGTCCTAGCCTCAGCAATCAGACAACAAAAAGAAATTAAAGGCATCCAAATCAGCAAAGAAGAAGTCAAACTATCACTCTTTGCAGATGATATGATACTATATGTGGAAAACCCAAAAGACTCCACTCTAAATCTCCTAGAACTTGTACAAGAATTCAGTAAAGTGGCAGGATATAAAATCAATGCACAGAAATCAGTTGCATTTCTTTACACCAACAAGACAGAAGAAAGAGAAATTAAGGAGTCAATCCCATTTACGATTGCACCCAAAACCATAAGATACCTAGGAATAAGCCTAACCAAAGAGGCAAAGAATCTATACTCAGAAAACTATAAAGTACTCATGAAAGAAATTGAGGAAGACACAAAGAAATGGAAAAATGTTCCATGCTCCTGGATTGGAAGAATAAATATTGTGAAAATGTCTATGCTACCTAAAGCTATCTACACATTTAATGCAATCCCTATCAAGATCCCATCCATTTTTTTTTCAAAGAAATGGAAAAAATAATCCTAAAATTTATATGGAATTAGAAAAGACCTCTAATCGCCAAAGGAATGTTGAAAAAGAAAGCCAAAGTTGATGGCATCACAATTCCAGACTTCAAGCTCCATTACAAAGCTGTCATCATCAAGGTAGTATGGTACTGGCACAAAAACAGACTCATAGTTCAATGGAACAGAATAGAGAGGCCAGAAACAGACCCCCAACTCTATGGTCAACTAATATTTGACAAAGCAGGAAAAAATGTCCAATGGAGAAAAGACAGTCTCTTCAACAAATTGTTTTTGGAAAATTGGACAGCCATATGCAGAAAAATGAAATTGGACCGTTTCCTACACCACACATGAAAATAGGCTCAAAATGGATGAAAAACCTCAATGTGAGACAGGAATCCATCAAAATCCTTGAGGAGAACACAGGCAGCAACCTCTTCAACCTCAGCGGCAGCAACTTCTTCCTAGAAACATCGCCAAAGGCAAGGGAAGCAAGGGCAAAAATGAACTATTGGGACTTCATCAAGATCAAAAGCTTTTGCACAGCAAAGGAAACAGTCAACAAAACCAAAAGACAACTGACAGAATGGGAGAAGATATTTGCAAATGATGTATCAGATAAAGGGCTAGTGTCCAAAATCTATAAAGGCTTAACAAACTCAACACCCAAGAACAAATAATCCAATCAAGAAATGGGCAGAGGACATGAACAGACATTTCTGCAAAGAAGACATCCAGATGGCCAAGAGACACATGAAAAAGTTCTCCACATCACTCGGCATCAGGGAAATACAAATCAAGACCACAATGAGATACCAACTCACACCAGTCAGAATGGCTAAAATTAACAAGTCAGGAAATGACAGATGCTGGTGAGGATGCAGAGAAAGGGGAACCCTCCTACACTGTTGGTGGGAATGCAAGCTGGTGTAACCACTCTGGAAAACAGCATGGAGGTTCCTCAAAAAGTTGAAAATAGAGCTACCTTACGACCCAGCAATTGCACTACTGGATATTTACCCTAAAGATACAAACGTAGTGATCCAAAGGGACACATGCACCCGAATGTTTATAGCAGCAATGTCCACAATAGCCAAACTATGGAAAGAACCTAGATGTCCATCAACCGATGAATGGATAAAGATGTGGTATATATATACAATGCAATACTATGTAGCCATCAAAAGAAATGAAATCTTGCCATTTGCGACAACGTGGATGGAACTAGAGGGTATTATGCTTAGCGAGATAAGTCAATTGGAGAAAGACAACTATCATATGATCTCCCTGATATGAGGAAGTGGAGATGCAACATGGGCGGGGGGGCTTGGGGGTGGGGTAAGAAAAGAATAAAAGAAACAAGATGGGATTGGGAGAGAAACAAACCAAAGAGACTCTTAATGTCACAAAACAAACTGAGGGGGGCCGGGGACAGGGGTGTAGGGAGAGAGTGGTGGGGTTATGGACATTGGGGAAGGTATGTGCTATGGTGAGTGTTGTGAAATGTGTAAACCTGGCAATTCACAGACCTGTACCTCTGGGGCTAATAATGCATCATATGTTTATTAAAATTTAAAAAAAAAATTAAAAAGTGAAAAAAAATCAGTCAAGGGGTTCACAAAATAAAAGAATTTAAAATATGACACCATATACCTAAAACATGGAGGTGAGGAAGAGTAAAAATTCAGTGCTTTTAGAATAGGTTCAAGATTAAGTGACCATCAACTTAATATAGACTGCCATATGCATAAAATGCTATATATAAATCTAATGGTAATCACAAATCAAAAATTGTTAATATGTAAAAATGGAGAGAGAGGAATAACTAAAGAAAGCCAGCAAACCATGAGGAGCAAACCATGAGAAGAGAGCAAGTAAAGAAAGGAACAGAGATGAATTACAAATGCAACCACAAAACAAATAACAAAATGGCAATAAATACATCCCTATCAATAATTGCTTTAAAAATAAATAAACACTCCAATCAAAAGACATAGGATGACAGAATGGATAAAAAACCAAGATGCATCTATATGCTGCCTCCAAGAGACTTATTTCAGACTAAAGACAGATGCAGATTGAAAGTTAGGGGATGGAACAGCATTTATCATGCAATAGAAATAAGAAAGAAAGCCAAAGTAGCAATACCTATATCAGACAAAATAAACTTCAAGAAAAAGACTATAACAAGAGACAAATAAGGACACTGTGTAATCATAAAGGGAACAATCCAAAAAGAACATATAACCATTGTAAATATTTATGCACCCAACATGGGAGCACCCCAATACAGAAGCACCCTAATAACAAACATGAAGGAAGTTATCGATAGTAATGCAATAATTGTAGGGACTTTCACACTCCATCTCCATCAAAGAACAGATCATCTAAACAGAAAATAAACAAGGAAATGGAGTTTGAATGACACATTGGACTAGATGGATCTAAGAGATATATTCAAAACATACCATCCTAAAACAGCAGAATACATCTATCTTTTCAAGTGCATATGGAACATTAATAAAAAAGATTGAAGTCATTCATACAATGCAGCTTTTCTGACCCCAATGCTATGAAACTAAAAATCAACCACAAGAAAAAGTCTGGAAAGAACACAAATACATGGGGGTTAAAAACATGTTACTAAATAATGAAGGGATGAACCAAGAAATCAAAGAATGAATTTTATATATATATATATAGAGAGAGAGAGAGACAAATGAAAATGAAAACACAGCAGGCCAAAATGTTGGAGATATATACAAAGCTGTTCTAAGAGGGAAGTTTATAGCAATACAGATCTACCTCAGAAAAGAAACAAACAAACAAATAACTTTCAAACAACCTATCTATATACCCAAAGGAGCTAGAACAAAGGAGAACAAACAAATCCCAAAACCAGGGGAAAGAAGGAAATAATAGATTAGAATAGAAATAAACAAAATATAAAATAAAATAATTAATTAAACAGATCAATAAAACAAATCAGTAGCTGGTTCTTTGAAAAAATCAATAAAATTGATAAACTTTTAGCCAGACAAAACCAATCAATCAAGAACAAACAAAAAACACTAAAAAAGATGGAAGACTCAAACAAAAGCAGAAATGAAAGAGAAAAACAAATATCACAGAAACACAAAGAATTATAAAAGATTCTAAAAAATTACATGCCAAAAATTGGACAACCTAGAAAAAATGGATAAATTCAGAGAAACATATCTTACCAAAACTATCTTACATATCTTACCAAAACTAAAGCAGGAAGAAATAGAAAAATTGAACAGACTGATCACCAGTGATTAATTGAATCAGTAAACAAAAAAGTCCCAACAAAGTCCAGAACCAGATGGTTTTACCAGGGAATTTCACCAAACATTTAAAGAAGAGTTAATATTCTTCCCAAACTATTCAAAACAGAAGAGGAAGGAAAACTTTCAAATTCATTCTATGAGGTCAGTATTACCCGGATACCAAACCAGGTAAAGACAAATTTAAAAAAATAAATAAATAAAAGAATTAAAAAAATAAAATTTAAAAATTTAAAAATTAAAAAAAAAAGAAAGTGAGGGAGAGAGACAGAACTACACATCAATACCTCTGATAAATATAGATGCAAAAATCCTCAACAAAATATTAGCAAGCTAAACCCAACAATGCATTAAAAAATTCATTCACCACATTCAAGTGGGATTTATTAATGGGAAGCATGGGTGGTTCAATACTTGCAAATCAATCAATCTGATATATCACATCAATAAAGGAAAGAATAAAAACCATGTGATCATTTCAATATATGCAGAAAAAGCATTTGAGAAAATATAGCATCAATTCGTGATAAAAACCCTCAACAAAATAGGCCTAGAGGGACCATACCTCAACATACTAAGGGCTTTATATGAAAAACCTACAAAGAACCTTAGTTAGTGGTAAACAACTGAGAACTTTTCCCCTAAGATCAGGAACAAGACATGAACATCCATTCTCACAACTTCCATTCAACAATAGTACTAGAAGTCCTAGCCACAGTGATCAGACAAGGAAAAAGAAATGAAAGGCACCTGAATTGGTAAGGAAGAATGAAACTTCCATTGTTTACAGATGATATGATAGTATATATAGAAATCTCAAAAGACTCCACCCAAAAACTTCTAGGACTGATAAATGAATTCAGTAAGGTCAATAGATATAAAATCACTATATGAAAATCCATTACATTTCTATACGCTAATAATGAAGTAGCACAAAGAGAAACTGAGAAAACTGTCTCATTTAAAATTGTATCAAAAGTAATAAAATTCATACAAACAAACTGAACCAAGAAGAAGCAAACTCTGAAAACTTTGAAACATTGATGAAAGAAATTGAAGATGACACAAAGAAATGGAAGGATAGTTCATGCTCATGGATTTTAAGAACAGGTATTTCTAAAATGTCCATAATACTCAAACAGAAAATTTTTCCAAAGAAGACATACAGATAGTAACAGACACATGAAAAAATGCCCTTCATCACTCAATATCAAAATCAAAACTACAATGATATATCAACTCATACCTGTCAGAATAGCTAAAATAATAAACAACAGATGTTGACAATAATATAGAGAAAAGAGAACCCTCTTACACTGTAGGAGGGAATGCAAACTGGTGTAGCTACTCTGGAAAACAGTATAGAGGTTCCTCAAAAAGTTAAAAGTAGAACTACTATATAACCCAGAAATTGCACCACTGGACATTTACCTGAAGAATACAAAAATACCAAATCAAAGGGATAAATGCACTCTGATTTTTACTGTAGCATTATCAATAATAACTAAAATATGGAAAGAGATTTTAAATGTCCATTCACTGATGAATGGATAGAAAGTTGTGGTGTATATATATATAGAAGGTAATATTACTCAGCCACAAAAATGAATGAAATCATTCCATTTACAATGACGTGGAAGGAGCTCGAATGTATTAGGTTAAGCAAAATAAGTCCATCAGAGAAAGACAAATACCATATGATTTCATTCATATGCGGAATTAAAGAAACAAAACAGATGAACACGGGGGAAGAAAAGAGAGGCAAATCATAAAAATAGACTCTTAACCATAGAGAACAAACCAACAATTGCTCAAGGGGAGGTGGAAAGGGGATGGATCCAATGGGTGATGGTTCTTAAGGAGAGCACTTGTTCTGATGAGCACTGGGTGTTGTCGGTTTGATGAATCACTAAATTCTACTGCTGAAACTAATATTACACTGCATGTTAACTAACTGGAATTTAAAACTTGAAACTAAAAAAATCCTCATTGTAAACCATTGAAACATATACTATTGACCTCATTTAAGAATAAAATGCAATTAAAAATAAAATAAGATAAATGTCCATACTACCTAATGTAAACTACAGATTTAATGTCTCTAACCATAAATAACAAACAGGTGGTTACCAAAGGGGAGGTGGGAGGATGGGTAAAATAAGTGAAAGGGATTAAGAGTACACCTATTGTGATGAACACTGAGTAAAGAATTGTTCAGTCACTATATTGTATATTTGAAATGGATATAACACTGTATGTTAATTATAATTAATTTTTTTAAAAGAGCAAAAGAAAGGACATAGGTCATTAAATATCATAGTCATGTTAAAATGACAGTCTCAATTTAAAACAGTGTGAAATTACATGCTTAATTGAGTTCCAGCATTCAATATTGAATATTTTGAAGATTCAGTATTTCTTAAGGTTTCTTTTAGAGAGGAATAAGTACAAGATTTTGCTTCAGAATAAACATTTCCTTATTCATATAATGGTGACAAAATATTTCATTCATCACATGATTTCTGAGAGATATTCTGGTGGCGATTTTCTCACTTCATCACATTTAGGCAGTGTTAGCACTGGTATTTGTTTTCTAACATGTGGTTTTCTTTATTGCCATATCATCATAAAGTCAGATTCCAGATTTCCTCTGTTACTTCTTGACTTTCTTATTTAGTCAAATTTCTATTTAGTTTACATTTCACCCAAAGGTGACTGCAAAAATAGAGATATTCAGGCAGAAAAATGAGCAATAAAACACTTAAAATGTCAATCTACTGTCTATAATACATATATAAAGAATATTTTGACTCCAAATGTAACCAGATAATGCCCGATAGATTGGAGCTTTTCAAACAATACACTATCATTTTCTGAAATATATATTATCAAATTAAAAAAGGATGGCATAGCTTATACTGTAACACAGAGCATTCAGCTTTTGGGAGAAGAAGCTTTGTTTCTTGTTATTCCATAACATCACTGGGTTCCAAGAAAAATTATAAAGTTTTGCATTATTGACATCTAACTCCAAATTCTCTCTATAGAATGCCCAGTGCTACTTAGGTAGAAAATACATGTACTTTTAGTATATGTGCTGCCGAAGCGAGCACAATACATGTACTTTTAAACATGTTTTGTAATAGCAGCTGTGTGTTGTGTGATAATCACAACTTAAAAAAGGAATAGACATGGAAGAGATTAAAGAGAAAATGTGCTGCTGGTACATGTACTCTATACGTATTCCACATATAAAGAGTATGTTCTCCTCTTTTTCACTTAGAAGTGTCACTTCCTTAGTTCAGGAACTCTTTTTTCCTGGATTATCAAAACATAATGGTTTTACTGCCACCAAATCATCTCCCCAGCTCACTGCAATGTTATTTTGCAGCCATTCCCATCAAGAGGTAGGACCATTTCCTTAGCCATTTAATCAGCCTTGCCTTTTGATTTATTTTATCCAATCAAAAATAGTAAAACTGACATTTTCTAGCTTCAGGGAGCCCTGTAGTTTTTAGTTCTTTCAGAGACCTGCCCAGTCACCATAAAATACGTATATGCAAGCCTGATGGATGAGAAGAGAGCCTTGTAAACCATTCTCCAGTCCCCAGCCTGTCATTCCAAGCAAAATTCAGTCAACTCTCAACAACAGACTTTGCTAAACCTGCAACTGAACCCAGATAGAAGAGAAGTCCCACAAGACTCCAGAAAAACCACTGAAATGAGTCAATACATAATTTTGCGAGCTAAACAATGAGTTCTTTGGTTTTTTTGTGGCTTTTGTTTGTTGTTGTTTGTTGTTTGTTTTTGTTTTTGTTTCTGGTTTTTTTTTTTTTTTTTTTTTTAGCTATTCAGTTTGGGTGTTGTTTGCTAGACAGCAGTAGGTAACTGAACTGGTGCAGTTACATTTTTTCATCTTCAAAAATTCTAGAATAGATGCCAATCAACACAATTAAACCTCAGCTTTTTCCCCTCAGACAAATCCATTCCTCCTTGAGCCTATTCAGCTTTATATTCTCTTTCACCCTGTACTTAAGTGACTAAGAATAGAATACTCTAATACTCAAAGGCCCTTAAACTGACAGATTTACCTTCACAAAATCCCAAATGTTTACATATTTTATAACTTTTCAACATTTATTACCCAATAAGGGCAGTAAAGACTCAAGTACATAATATTTACCTCCAGAAAAAGACCACTAGATTTAGGATGCTGAGTCCATATGACCTGCGTTCAGCTAGGTCTGGGCTTTGTTGCAACTTGATTCAATTCAGATCACTACCAGCTTGACATGATTTGAGGGAAACATGAGACATTTTCTTGCCTTCAGTAGAAATTGAAATCTGGGCAATGATGAGATTCAAGTAATCTCTTTTGTTTTATAGCTTACTGACCAGCTTTTCAAATTGCTCTAATTCCTAGCAATCAATTTTTTTTTTGGGGGGGGGGCTTGAGGATTTTTTACTGTCCAGGCTTGCTTCAGCTTTCCAAGCTTTTAGAAGAGAGCTGTCTTACTCTCTGTAAGGCATGAAATACCCTAGAGAACTTCATTCATCAGCCTTTAGAGGGTCCTTCCTTGCTTTTGCAGAAGGGCTCACATACCCAAGAGAAGTATCACTCAAATTTCCCTTTCCCCTTCCAGTCTTCAGCCTAATACTGCATTATGCTAAAGGACAACTCATGGGAAAGAAAAAACAAGTAGATGCAGACTCAGGCTGTGACCGGGCTCTTCAGGCTAAAAGTTTCTGAAGGTTCAGCAAGTTTCTCCTCATCCAAGGATATGGTAAATTTCCACTTTTTTCTAGGACTCCACCAGGTATGAAAACTAATCATGCATCCCTGTGCTCCCATAAAAGGCTCCTTATTTAGAATTTAGTTCATTACCATTTCTTTTCATCTTTATCTCTCAGATGGATTAAAACAAAACCACCACTACCACCACTATAATATCTGTAGTTATCTAGATGGTTTTGTTAAGGCAAGAGTGACATCTCTTGCAACTTTCCACATTCTAATTAGAAGCTAAAGTCTGTCTTCATGTATTTTTGTTCACTGTTTGTGATAGAGATATTCAATTAGCAGCTATCTACTTGGGAATATACATATGACAATACATATCCCCTGACAATTTTGTTCCTAGCCTGGTCTATAATGTTTTACATTAAACACAAAAGTGTTTCTTCTGTTGATCCAATCATATTAGAAATACAAGTATTTGGCTTAAATGTCAATATCTGAGATTGGTTAATATTTTTTATTCCAATCACTCAATAAATTGATAAACTCATATTAATTTATTAATGTGTTAAACATAATCATAGTTAAACTGTATAATTAGAGACTACAGTATAACCAAATAGAGTAAAATTGAGCCTAGCAGTGTGAAGTTAATCAAAGATATGTAGGAAAAGTACAAAGTGCTTTTAAAAGACTCCGGGAAAATAAATAGGAGCTAGGAATATTACTGAAACTGGGACTAAGGGTCATAAGAAGTTTGAATAATTCTCAGTAGATGAAAATGATCCACTAAGACCCATTTTGTGGATCTAAGCCTGAAAAATATCATACAATGTCTATCACCTTATTATTATTGTGATTTCACTCCTGCTATTCTCATCTCCATTCATTTTGCTCCAGCTACACTAGCATTCTCCCCTATGTCCCCAGAAATCTAAATATACTACTATCTGTAACAAAACAGGCCAATAGGCCAAAAAACTGACCTTTGACCTGTTTTATATCAGACACTAAATGTAGCCCACAAAGCCTAAAATATATATTCCATGGCCACTTATAGAAAATGTTTACTGACCCACAGAAGAGGAAAAATAAAGCCAACCAAATTTGTAATTGGAATCTCAGCCAGAAAAAATAAGATGATAGGGGAGAAGCAGTTTTGAGGCACTAATGGCTGAGCATATAAAAGAGAAGAAAAGAACAAGGCACATTTTTTAAATCAGATAGAAAAAAAACAAAAACCAAAAAACCACCTTCAATGGAGCAACATGTAGATTGCCCACTGGTTTTGGAAACATTGGTTTTTAGAAGGAAATGTATTAATTTAACATAGTTTGCCTCCAACAGATGTTCACCCAAGGACATAGTAAAAGGGTATTGCTTAGAAAAAAAAGATTTCAGAAAGAAGGCCAAAGACCAAGAATGTAATGAAAACAACAGAAATGCTAAAAATGCCATTAAATGAAAATAAATATGAAATTTAAAAATAAACATAATGTTTCTTACAGGTTTGAAAGAGTCATAGAATTGAAATTGTCAATGATAGCACATAGATATAAAAAGGTTAAATGGTGCTAATGAAGTCTAAGACCTCTGCATTTGGGGGAAAACGATAAAAATACATTTTAAAAGCCTTGAGAAATCAAGTTTGCAAGTCTCAGTTTCTAGGGTAAATGAAAGAATACTAGGAATCTATAATGTCCAAACTTTCAGGGAGGTAAGGTGAAATAATAATAATCAAAAAGAAATGAAGAAAGAAAAGGGGAGGGAGAAGAAAGCAATTAAAAGTAAGCAATATTACAATAAATTTAAACTGAAGAGGTAATTATTTTATAATAAATGTTAGAGCAGAAAGACAAAAATTATACACCTGAATAAAAGCCAACTACATGCTGCTTGCAAAGGATCCTGAAAACAGATATGTAAGTTATTTGAAAGAAAAACAGCGGAAAAAAAATGTAATGGTTACTTTAACTAAAACAAAGTTCATATAGCTATATTACTATCAAACAAAAATGGACTAGGGCAAAAAGCATTATTTTATACACCTAATAACATTGTCCAAAAATGATAAAGCAAAAGCTGAGAGAACTAAAAGTAAAAATAAACAAATCACAAAAATATTTTTTTTAAAACTTTCTAGTAACTAATAAAACAAACAGGAAAAAAAAGTCAGGAAGGATAAATCTATTTAAATAATAAGATTAAAAGGATGACCTAACCAGATTTTATAACACAAGGCACTAAACAAACTCAGCATATACATTCTTTTCAAATGCACATGGAACATTTTTTTTTTAATTTAAAATTTTTTTTTTACTTCAATTTATTTATTTTCAGAAAAACAGTATTCATTATTTTTTCACCACACCCAGTGCTCCATGCAAGCCGTGCCCTCTATAATACCCACCACCTGGTACCCCAACCTCCCACCCCCACCCCACCCCACCCCCCGCCACTTCAAACCTCTCAGACTGTTTTTCAGAGTCCATAGCCTCTCATGGTTCACCTCCCCTTCCAATTTACCCAAATTCCCTACTCCTCTCTAACGCCCCTTGTCCTCCATGCTATTTGTTATGCTCCACAAATAAGTGAAACCATATGATAATTGACTCTCTCTGCTTGACTGATTTCACTCAGCATAATCTCTTCCAGTCCCGTCCATGTTGCTACAAAAGTTGGATATTCGTCCTTTCTGATGGAGGCATAATACTCCATAGTGTATATGGACCACATCTTCCTTATCCATTCATCCGTTGAAGGGCATCTTGGTTCTTTCCATAGTTTGGCGACTGTGGCCATTGCTGCTATAAACATTGGGGTACAGATGGCCCTTCTTTTCACGACATCTGTGTCTTTGGGGTAAATACCCAGGAGTGCAATTGCAGGGTCGTAGGGAAGCTCTATTTTTAATTTCTTGAGGAATCTCCACACTGTTCTCCAAAGAGGCTGCACCAACTTGCATTCCCACCAACAGTGTAAGAGGGATCCCCTTTCTCCACATCCTCTCCAACACATTTTTTTAAAGATTTTACTTATTTATTTGAGAGACAGAGATCACAAGTAGACAGAGAGGCAGGCAGAGAGAGAGGAGGAAGCAGGTTCCCCGCTGAGCAGAGAGCCTGATGCGGGGCTCGATCCCAGGACCCTGAGATCACGACCTGAGCCGAAGGCAGAGGCTTAACCCACTGAGCCACCCAGGTGCCCTGCACATGGAACATTTATCAACTTTCAGCATATATGACTTTTAAAAAGCCCCCAAGAGGGGCGCCTGGGTGGCTCAGTGGGTTAAGCCGCTGCCTTCGGCTCAGGTCGTGATCTCAGGGTCCTGGGATCGAGTCCCGCATCGGGCTCTCTGCTCAGCGGGGAGCCTGCTTCCTCCTCTCTCTCTCTGCCTGCCTCTCTGCCTACTTGTGATCTCTGTCTGTCAAATAAATAAATAAAATCTTTAAAAGAAAAAAAAAAAGCCCCCAAGAAATGTCAAAGTTTAAGCTCATGCTTTTTGACAAAAATGGAATTAAGATAGCTACTAAGAACAAAAGATAAGAAGGAATAATCCCCAAGTATTTGGAAATTAAACCATAAATGTACCTCATATTATTAAGTTAGAAATCACTAAAGAAATTAGAAAATACTTTAAAATAAAAAATACAATACATAAAAAATGTGTAGAATGTAGCTTAAGCTGTGTGTAGAGGGAAATTTATAGCCTTAAATTCATATCTTAGAGCAAGATATGCTAAAAAGCAATTAGCTAGGAATCATTTCAAGAAATTAAAAGAAATAGCAAGTTTAAGCCAAATAAGGTATAAGAAAATAACTAAGAAAAATTAGTTAAAATTTTAAAAAA